>NC_143253.1:51915530-52218560 GCF_984573655.1 Nuphar pumila | reverse complement strand
CATCCCTATCATTCAGACTCTGTCTTCTAACAGTTCTTGGAGAATTCATTTCTTCTTGTCTGCTTCTAAAATCATTGATGCACTGACACAGTGGTGTCTTCTTGCTTGACCTGATCTGAATCACTTGAGAATACTAATGCTCTCTACAGAATGAGATGGATGATTAAATTTCGATGATGAAGATTCAGGATAGAGATGAATATAGGAAAAATATTTGATGAGAATTTGGTAGATAATTGAAAGACATCCCATTACTAGGGATTGGGTCACCGCTAGGATTATGATAATTGCATTGTCATTCCTTCGCAAAGAAAATAAATAACCGAAAATTATGCCTCATTACCTAGGCGAGGTCGTCAAACCAAGAATGAAGAATTTGAAAGATTTTTATTCATTGAAGGGAAAACATAATTGCATTAATAATAAACTTGAGAAAGAGGGGGCGGACAGACAATTTGCCACCACTCTTTATGATCAGCAGAGACACGAGGACTGGAGAAAAGAGTGAGAATGATGAAAGAATCTCAGCCATATTTGGCAGAATGGTATGTTCTGGACCACTGCGCTGATGCAAGGTTAAACTCTAGCATAACCTCTGATAGTAGCCAAGCTTCTACGCGCTTCTATCTCTGAGAAAATTGCCTGACGCATCACTCTGAATAGTAGTAGGTACAAAAAAATGGGCCAAGTAGCTTGAACTGTTTGCCATACACATATGTATATTTGGGAAGAAGGCGAGCCCTTTAGTGCACAGAACCATCGCATGATGTATTCTTTCGCGAGCTCTTCTGGATAGCGTGCTGACTTCTGTGAATTCTCCATATTGTCGGTAGATCTCGATCAGGCTCACGTACTCATTCCCATTTTCTTCAATCAGTGGCCAAGACTTGCGCCCTGTCATGCAAGCCACAACATCTTTAGGGTCCAGACCCTTGATATTGATCAGAAATTGCTGCTTTAATGGATCTCCCGGCTGACCGGCTGGCTCAGGCAGTCCTATAATCTCTGAAAACTCGTCCATCAACGGGATCATCTCGCCCCACGGGAACCAGAACATGCAGGTGCGCGGATTCCACTGCTCTGCCAGTGCATGGATCAGATTGTCGTTGACTGTCAACATTCCCACTACAGATGCCAGTTCAAACCCACAGTCGCTCAAGTGGTCCGAAAACATACGAGAGAAGTTTTTGAACCAAGTATAGTACCACCGGGGAAAGAAAGGTCCGGTGCTGAGAGCTCAATGCTTGGAAAGACTTTGTCGCATCTCGTAGGAGATGTGACCCTCAGGAAAAACATAATCAAGCTGACTGTATGCCATTGGACTGAAGGATAGGAAAATTGGAATTAGACTTTGAAAAAATACAAGAATTTTGAAAATTGCAGACAGGATAAAAGCTGGAAATTCGAAGTCCAGAGGAACGAAAGAATGAAAAATCACCTGGAGTTTTGAAGAAAAGGTGGATAATTTGGAAAAATTGTCCAGGGTTTTTGAGAAAAAGGAGATGTTTCACAAAAAATGAAAAATGAGGTATTTTGAAAAATTGTCTGATATTTTGGAAAAATTTGGAGAAATATGAGAAAATAAGACGAAAAATCATACATTCAATCACAAACAATTATGCACATACAGCAATCCCTAAGAAGCTGACTCTAAATGCATCAATTTTGAAAGAGCTTTAGGACCCTAATCCTGACTCTAGGCTCAAATCAACTGTGTCCAATCATGCTATGCTGATATACTCGAGCTGAGGCTCGATGTACGTGGCATAAAATTTATCTCCGATTCTAGGCTTGTGTTTTCCCAACATCCTTGAGCGCCTGCTGACATACGTTGAATTATGCTCTTGGTACGTGGCAGGGGGGCGTTAGCCCAAATAAGTGGCCCAGTTGTGAGGCTTTGTCCCGAACTATGGTTCTGGAAGATAACCTAGCAACATGAAGACCGGGTAGACATAGGTGGGGTGGTTTTTGAAATATGAGCACATGCAGGCAAACAGAGGGCTCTAAAACATAAAGAGCTAGAGATTTTAATTTTTTTTGAAGAAGCAAGCATTGTTTTCATACAATTTCTAGATTGAGGAGTGTTGTATTTCAGACCTAAGTCTAAGTGAGCATGAATAATTCTCCTCAATATGGTCCTACCAAACCATGCCTAGTCTACATGCAGTTCATGTCAGCTGGGTTCAAATCTAGGCTTCTAGGTTCACATGAAATCAGAAAATAAAGCTGACATTTTGTAGAGCACGATTTTGATAATTGAGCTAAGTCAAAACACATAATTGATCAGACGAAGACGTGTCCCATCACGGTCGCCAAACCTGTTATCATCGCAAATTTTTTTCTCCCTCCCTTGCGAGAGTGAAACGAATTTCGTGAGTCAAACTCGACCAAAGTTTTGAAAATTGGTTTTGAAAATTACTCGCCTCCGTTTTAAAAATTTGTGGGAAAATTCCGTGGAATGAGATCCGCCTGTCGGTATGAGGTTCAACCGTTCCTGGCACCTTTACCAGGGATAATTGAACCAAGGATCATTTATGCGCTCTAACTTGACTCAAATATCTAAAATATGCTCTGTTTTTCTTAGAATGCACAAAGAATCAGGCTTGTGCTATGGAATTTTGAAAATAATGCAAGTTTTGAAAAACATGATGTTTGCTTTGGAAAATTGAAATGCAATTGGAAAATGACTGGAAAATGATTGAAAATGGAATTCCTGGGAAAATTATTGAATTTCATTAGAAATCAGAAATTTGCATTGGAAAGTGATTTCTCAGGAAAACTTGAACTTTGGAAAATTGATTTTGAGTTTTGGGTTACTTTTCTGAGGAAATGGATTTGAGAAATTCTACGAAAATCAGGAAATTCATAGGAAAATGATTTTTTTAGATGGAAAATGGATTCTCAGAAAAAGTCGAAAATCTGAGAAAATCGATTTCTGAAAACTTGGGATTTTGAAATTTGAGAATGTTAACATTAGAAAATCTTGATTTGAACTTGGAAAATGCCTTGAAATCTCATTTGAAAATTTAGAATTTTGAGAAAATCCAATCCTAAGAAACTTGGTAAATCCTTGAGAAAATTGATTTTTTTAAAATTGAAGTTGAAGAATGAATTTAAAAACAATGCAATTTGAATAATATGAATGAATGAATATGAATTTGAAAGAGAATTTCAATTGAGGAATTGAGAAATCCTTTTGAAACTTTGAGAAATGCAGTGCATTTTTTAAGTTAGCCTAAGAGTGTAGGCTGAATGTGGCTAATACGAAGATCATAAATCTTGGTTTTCTTCGTATTCTGACTATGGCCATAAATACGAATCCCACAGAGTTTATAAACTCCATAAAAGCTTGTGCACGTGCCATTTGTGTCAACCATAGTGAATTTGAAATAATGTGCATGAATGATACATCAAATATCAGAATTTGCAGAAATTAAACTATATGCAATGCAGTCCTATTCTATGCAGGAAATGTAAATTCTTATTCCAAATATTACATTGCTTTTTGCATTGAATTGAATAAAATAAAGAAATAAAATAACTAAGCCTTCTTCTTGAATGTTCCTGCAAAACTGGAAAACAACGTTATCACAAAAATATAGGTTTTTCTGAATTTATCCGAAAATATGGGAAATTATCGAATATTATTCAGATATAAACCCAAATTCATACCCCCTTTGATATAAACATGATAAATAATGAATAAATTTCGAAAATAAACTTGGAAATTCGAAATTGGGGTCAAAATGACCAAAATGACCATGATGACCTTGAAATCAAGATTTTCTAAAAGAAATTTTGGAAATTTTGAAAATCAAATAAAATAAATCAAATACAATATGATGAAATATGATGATATGCATGAAAATTTATGAATTGAGAAATTGAAATTTCGAAATTATGGTCAAAATGACAAAAATACCCCCGATAACAAGACTATGGCCTTGAAATCTGGGTTTTCTGAAATAAATTTTGCAAAAATGGAAAATGTGAAATGAAAATGACATTGAAATTAACCCTAATATGATTATACATGCTCATGTACATGATAAAAACCTTAAAATGGCAAAAATATCATAAAATATCAATTTTAACTTGATTTTCGCCTGATTTTCGCTTCTGAATTTAAAGATAAACTAACACATGGAGCAAATAAACTTGGAATTAAGCCAAATTTGGCATGAACACCTAAAATAATCCTAGAAACAGAATGGAGCTCGAAAATCTATTTTTTTTGTATTTTCTTAATATGAAAAATAACTAAAATCCTAAGAAAATCAAAATTTTGCCTAAAATGTTGATTGTAAAGAAGATTTCGGATATCAAACTTCCATAAAAGTTTCCCAAATTATATGGGGTGACAGAGGACTGTAAGACAAAGATTTTTTTCTTTTATACCTTCTGGTTTTGACCTATGGTCGGAGCTGTACCACTCCGGCAAGTTGGATCGGAATCCAGCGACTCTAGGATTTGAAGGAAACAGACAGGTTTCGGTAGAAAATGTAGGAAAAATATCAGACAAAAGGGGAAAAGGCTGAAACTGTAAGAAAATGTCCCTGTCATACAGGGGAAAATTTGATATTTTTACAGAACTGGGATTTGGGTTACGGTTTGGAAATACGCACACTATTATCAGAGACCCAAATCTCTAGTTTTTTTGGATATTGGAATCTGTCAGACAGAAAATAAATTTTCGCGAAAAATACTGATCCAGTTCTAAAAATTCTCAAATTTTGGAAAATGATAGGAAAAAATGTTAGGAATAACTTTTGTGTTTAAAATTTTTGTAGGAGGGCTACGGATTGGGCGGACTCGATGCATTGAGGTCTGTCTATACCCTGACAAAGGAAAATCGAGATTTTCCCAGGTGGTGGAAAATCTGATTTTTTACAGAGGTCAAAATTAATTGGAAAAACCTCAAAATTTCCAGATCATTAGTAAATTCAATTATGAATCCACTGTGATTTTTGAAGGACAATCCAGATCTCCCACAAGGGTGGTGCCGGAGGTTTTTGTCTGCTAAAGCAGAAATTGGAAGTTTAGAGAAACAGAAAACCCGATTTAGGGTTTGATTTTTTTCATGGGGTTACAAAACTCAAATGAAACCAATTTTTTTACAGGAAATATAGAACATATAAACCTAACAGTATTAAAATTTCAAGAATTTATTAACAAAATGTTAAACAATAAATGATGACTGGACTTGACAAGTAATATCAGAACCTGTAGATTCCTAGGCAAGTGCTAATGAAACTATCAAAATGATAAAACTATTTAAATAAAATACCTAAGACATGTGATTTTCACGAAAATGATTTTTAAAATAAAATGAAAAAAGAAAAGAAAAGAAAAGAGGGAGGTATGAAATTGATTTGATGTAGGTTATTGATGAGAAAGGATCCGGTCCATAGACCGGACGGATCCTTTTCCTCGATATAGCCCCATAACATGAGACAATCAAAACATTAAACTATAGATTTAGCATAAAATGATGATAATAGGGGCCTTACCTTGGGATCGTGGTGCACGTTTGGAGACGTAGCTGCAGCTTGCTGGGAGTTGAAGAAGATTGAAGATGATGGCTGGAAGTAGGTACCGTAGTGGTTGTCATCACGGTTGGTGGTGGCTGGACCGAAGCTGGATATGCTTGTGGCAGCTATGGCTGCAAGGGGAGCTGGACCGGTGGTTGGAAGTTGAGGTAGCACCAGCTGCTACCACAGCGTGGCTGGTACCTGCTGGCTGGACCAAGGAGAGAGTTGGGATGCTACAAAGTGGCTGGAAAAGCATTGGAAGAGGTGACGTCGGCTGAAGGTTGGTGAAGAGGCTGGGGGTTGCTTGCTGCTGGAAGTTGCAGCAAGGGCTGCTGCTGTGCTGCAGTAGAAGGCTGAAGGTGGAAGCTTGGTGGCCTCAATGGCTGGAATAGGCTGCTAGGGAAAGTGGAGAGAAAGAGAGCTGGAGAGAAGAGAGAGTATGGGAGTTGGAGAGAGAAAGAGAGACGTGAAGAATAAAAAATAGCCCAGCCGTGAGTTTCTTTTTGGTTGAAAACTTAGGAAAAATAATGATTTTCCTAAGTTTTCATGGAGAGATAACCTTGATGAGAAGGGGGAGAGAGAGAGAGAGAGGGCTATGGCATACGTGAATGCCTTCAGCCGTCCCCTTCTCCTTTTTTTTTTTTTGGTGTTAGACTTAGGGCCTAATAATCTTTTTCTCTTAAGTTTCTTAATGGGATTGGATTTAATAAAAATGGAAAGGAGGATTTACGTGAAATGGGCTGGACAAGAGGGAGAGGAAGGAAGGAAGGAAGGAAGGAAGGGAAGATGGAAAGAAAGGGAAGGAAAGAAAGGGAAGATAAAGGAAAAAAGAAAAGGAAAGAAAGAAGGAAGAAAAGAAAGAAAAAGAAGGAAAAGAAGGAAGGAGAAGAAAGAAGAAAATAGGAGAGGAAGGAAGAAAAGGAAAGAAGAAATAGAGGGGCTGGTGGTTTGGGAGACCACCTTGTGGGTCCCACCTCCCTAAAATAAAATAAATAAATAAATAAATAAAAAACAAAAACAAACAAATAAAAAGAAACATCCTTTTTTTTAATAAAATAGAAACGTAAATGAATGGGCCATCTCAAAGCGGGTCCAAATTTCATTTTTGAAATTCATTTTGACGATTAGAGGGGTAAAATAGTCTTTTCAGAAAATTTCCAGACGAAATGAACTATTTTTGGCAGTTTTTTAAACGAGCTCGGATTTTGAAGTTCAATACCCCGTTGCGAAGCAAATCCAGTATAGAATTTGAAAATTTAATTTTGAAAGAAATCCAGATTGTTTTTTCTTGAGAAAATATTTCCAAATTTAGAATCTCAGGGGTAAAAATGTTAGTTTTGAAAACCCAGGGTTTGAAATTGATTTCTGAAAGCTTTGAAAATTCGATCTGGATTGAAATTTATAAAACTGGAGTTCTGAACTTCGAAAATGAAATGAAATTTGAGAAAATGTTATGAAATGTTCAGAAATGATATGAAATGATGAGAAATGACATGCAAAATGCAGACCCTGAATGAAGAATTTTGGATTTTAAACGCTGATTGGCAGTTGTACTACTTTAAAAAGCATTAAAATTGATAAAATTTGCAAAATGGTTGAAGAAATGGTTTTCAGGCCCTACTGAGCTAGAGTGACACTGAAAATTAGGGTCTGAGCTAAATTGAGCTGGGTTTTAGAGTTTCAAAACTGAAATGAACTGACCAGACACTGACTCAACTGACCTTTTCGACTAAATTTTCAAGAAAAGTTGTCATTTTTAAAGAAATGGTACGGAATGGTCACTAGAGTGAAGTGAATTACGAATTTGAGTTGGGTTTGAGCTATAACAAAGGTCAGTAATACTGACATGAAATAAAATCGAAGCTCGAACACTAGCTCAATTGACTGAACTCAGCTCAATTTCAGTTGAAAGAGCTGAAACATGCTAAAATAGGCTCCTGGACACTAAAATGATTTTGAACTGAAACTGGAGCACTTAAACTCCTGGTGAGTTCAGGCTAGACTCTGGAGAATACGACTGACTGTTAATGACTGACTCGGAGACAATTGGCTTAGATTTGAGTGAGGAATGAGCTCATTTCTGAAGAAATGAGCCTATTTTGGCATGAATGGTCAGAAATGAAAATGGCTTTCTCACTGTGATTTCAAATGAACTTGAAATGATTGATATTCTGACTGTCCTAAACTGACCAATGAGCTTGTTTGACTCCGATTGACTGAGGTCCGGTTTGACCTAGGGGTAAAATGGTAATTTTCCTAATAAAAGTTGCTAAAATGGTGATTTTCTGACACAAACTCAGGGTTTGACTCCTACACTAACTTAACAGGGTTGGCACTGCACGAGGAAGATTGTTTGAGAATGGATAAGGAAAATTTAGGGTGTTTACAACGACCGTGATGGGACCAGTCTTCGTCTGATCAATTTTGTACTTTGACTTAGCTCAATTATCAAAATCGTGTTCTATGGAATGTCAGCTTTTATTTTCTGATATCATGTGAACCTAGGAGCCTAGTCTTGAACCCAGCTGACATGGATTGCATGTAGACTAGGCATGGTTTGGTAGGATCATATTGAGGAGAATTATGCATGCTCACTTAGACATTAGGTCTGAAATACAACACTCCTCAATCTAGGACTTGTATGAAAACAATGTTTGCTTCTTCAAAAAATTTCAAAATCTCTATCTCTTTAGGTTTTAGAGCCCTCTGTTTGCTTGCATGTGCTCATTTTTTCAAAAACCACCCCACCTATGTCTACCTGGTCTTCACGTTGTTGTGCTCTCTTCCAGAATCATAGTTTGGGACAGAGCCTCACAACTGAGCCACTTATTTGGGCTAATGCCCCCTTGCCATGTACCAAGGGTCATAGTTCAACGTATATCGGCAGGTGCTCAAGGATGTTGAGAAAACACAAGCCTAGAACCAGAGATAAATTTTTATGCCACGTACATCGAGCCTCGGCTCGAGTATATCAGCATAGCATGATTGAACACAATTGATCTAAGCCTAGAGTCAGGATTAGGGTCCTAAAGCTCTTTCAAAATCAATATATTTAGAGTCAGCTTCTTAGGGATTGTTGTATGTGCATAATTGTTTATGATTGAATGTATGATATTCATTTCCATCTTATTTTCCCATATTTTTTTGCAGTTTTTCCAAAATACTGGATAATTTTTTAAAATACTTCATTTTCCCATTTATGAAGCATTTCTTTGTAAACCCTAGACGATTTTTCTAAATTATCCACCTTTTCTTCAAAACTCCAGGTGATTTTTCATTCTTTCGTTCCTCTAGACTTCGAATTTTCAGCATTTCACTTTATCCTGCCTGCAATTTTCAAAATTCTTCTATTTTTCCAAAGTCTAATTCCAATCTTCATATCTTTTAGTCCAATGGCATTCAGTCAGCTCGACTTTGTCTTTCCTGAGGGTCACATCTTCTATGAGGTGCGACAAAGTCTTTCTAAGCATCGAGCTCTTAGCACCGGACCCTTCTTTCTTCGGTGGTACTATACTTGATTCAAGAACTTCACTCGTATGTTTTCGGACCACTTGAGCGATTGCGGGTTGGAACTAGCATCCGCAGTGGGAAAGTTGATAGTTAACGACAATCTGATCCATGCACTGACAGAGCGGTGGAATCCGTGCACTTGCACATTCTGGTTCCCGTGGGGCGAGATGACCATGCTGATGGATGAGTTTGCAGAGATCATGGAATTTCCCAAGCCAGCTGGTCAGCCTGGAGATCCATTGAAGCAACAATTTTTTATCAATGTCAAGGGTCTGGACCCCAAAGATGCTTTAGCTCGCATGACAGAGCGTAAGTCTTGGCCACTAATTGAGGAAAATGGAAATGAATATGTGAAACTGATCGATATCTATCAACAGTATGGGGCATTTACAGAAGTCAACTCATTATCCATAACAGCTCGAGAAAGAATTCAGTATGTGATAGTCGTATGCACTGAAGGGCTCGCTTTCTTTCCAGATATACATATGTGTATGGCAAGCAGTTCAAGCTACTTGGCCCATTTTTATGTACCTACTACTATCCAGAGCGATGCGTCAGACAATTTTTTCAAAGACAGAAGCGGGTAGAAGCTCGGCTACTATCAGGGGTTATGCCAGAGCTCAACCTTGCATCAGCGCAGTGGTCTGAAACATACCATTCTGCCAGATATGGCTGAGATTCATTCATCATTCTCACTCTTTTCCCCGGTCCTCGTGTCTCTACTGATTATAAAGAGTGGTGGCAAATTGTCTGTCTGCCCCCTCTTTCCCAAGTTTATTATTGATGCAATCCTATTTTCCTTTTAATAAATAAAAATCTTGTAAATTCTTCAATTCTTCGTTTGACGACCTCGCCTAGGTAACAAGGCATAATTTTCAGTTGTTTATTTTCTTTGCAAAGGATTGATAACGCAATTGTCGTAATCCCAGTGACGACTCAATCCCTAGTAATGAGATACTCTTTCAATTGTCTACCAAAATTCTCAGCAACTATTTTCTTCCAATCAAAATCTCTTTCAAAAGCCTAACCATCAATTTTGCCTTGCAGAGAGCATTCGTTACATTCAATGGTTCAGATAAGGTCTGGAAAGAAAAATGCACCAATTGAAGGCATCACATATTCAACAGCTTCAGAAGAAGAAATGGACTCACCCCGATTAGTCAGAAGTTAGGGACAACAAGCAGATGATGGCATCAATCCTTAGATGTATGCCATGTTCAAAAAGATGATGAACAAGGTGCTAGCATAGCAAGCTGAAGTCAGTATAGAGCAAACCCAGGTCAAGCAAAAGGCTGAGGGTCACACAGTCAAGAAGCAGGTAAAGATATCTAAAAAGCATGTCCAACATGAAGATACATCTGATGAAGAGGAATCAGTGGGAGACACAAATGAAGAAATTGAGACTCAGCAGATACTCCACAAGTCTACTAAGGGGCAGGGGTCAGCCCATAAATTCAAAGATCAGTCTATCAGTGATTCTGACCAACCACAATCCAGAGATATGGTCAGGATAGTTCGAGATCTGCAGGCCCGCGACAAGGGCAAAAGGATTTTCACAAGCGAAGATTTCTATGATGGTCTGGAAGGAGATGATAGCCTAGAAGATCTCCCTCGCAAATTTGTCAAATTTGATGGGACTGGCAATCCCAAGGCTCACTGGCTATGTTCTTTGCAAAATGCAATAGATTCAAGAAAGACAATCGTGCTTTGCTTAGATGTTTTTCTCGCAGTTTAGAGAGCACTGCTGCCAAATGGTATTCAGAGCACATCAATCCCATTGAGTTGAAGGAATTCGACAAGGTGGTTAATCTTTTCATTGAGTGTTTCTTGTTCAATACCGAGGTGCTGCTCACCCTCAATCATCTCCAGAATCTGAAGCAGAAAGAGGATGAAAAGACAAGAGATTTTATCCACAGATGGCGATCCACCTGCAATCAAATGAAGGATCCGATATCAAAAGAACATGTGTTGTCGGTCATTCTGAATAATTTCTCCCAACCTTTGAGAGGTCTGATCTCTACTTCCCCAGCACGATCTTTCATCAAATTGATAGAGCGAGCTGAATGGCTCGACATGGGAATAGAGAATGGAGTATATAAGAGCCTCACACTCTCAAAGAGCAATTCAGATACCAAAAAGAAGTCAAACTTCACATTCTCCGTGAATGCCCCCCGGCAACAGCAATGGCAAAAGCAAAAGGGGTGGCAGAAAGAACCACACCGGAAGATCAGAGAGTCTAAATTCCAGCAAAGATGATCATGCAGGACAAGAGGACATAATCAACAAGCAGAATGACAACCCTCTCTCGAGCATCCAACTAGAATTAAAACCCCAAGGGAGACCAAAGCATGATGGTTGGGGATACGACCGTAATTTTACTCCCTTAGAACAGTCGCTCGAGCAATTTCTAGAATACATGATAGCCAAAGAGATGGTTAGATTCCTCAAGATAGCGGATCCTCTTGTGACCATGGGAAGGTTTAAAGATCAATTCTGCAAGTTTCATCGAACAATGGGTCAGGATACCGAGCATTGTTTCATCTTCAAGAATATCGTTCAAGACTGCATTGATAAAAATCTCCTCGTTGAAGATGAAAAAGAGGACTAGCCATTTTTCCTCGATTACTCAAAAAACTGACAATGCTACCATTTTCCCATTTCTCATTTTGCTTTTATTATTTCGAAGGAATAATGCAATCTCATTTGTCTTTCCTTGATTTGTCATCTTTCCTTCAATACATTAATAAAATTATCAATTTTCCTCATAAACTTGATGTCACCTCTTATTCTCCTTCTCTGCACCATGTTCTTCCGCAAGGAGTGATATTCTTTAGAGTCTCTCCTGAATCAATCAAAATTCAGTTATTTTGTTACCTTCAGAGAGCATTCTTCGAACATCAATTATCTTTCTTTTATCTAAAATTTCTTTCCCCTATTACACTGGGGCATTATTTTAAAAAATTGTCTTCAAAACATCCTGTATGCAGGCAGGATCAAACAAATCTCTCATTTTGCATGAGTGTGCATTCATTTACATCATTTTACATACATTTGCATTCATTTGCATTTACATGCACTCATTTGCATTCATTTGCATCAAATTCATTTCCCCTTCAGGTTAAGGGATAAACCTAAGATTGCCCATTCAGGATAAGGGATAAATCCTGAGACCTCGATAGTTTTCCAAGTCGTCGTGAGGGTGAAGACTGAAAATCTTCTATCAGAATCAATTGGTAATTTTTCAAAAATCCAATGTTCGTGCTGGTAAATTTTCAAAACCTAGTGTTCGTGCTGGTAATTTTTTAAAAACTCCAGTGTTCGTGCTGGTAATTTTTCAAAAACCCAGTGTTCGTGCTGGTAATTTTTCAAAAAAACCCAGTATTCATGCTGGTAAATTTCCAAAACCCAGTGTTCATGCTGGTAATTTTTCAAAAAACCCAATGTTCGTGCTGGTAATTTTTCAAAAATCCAGTGTTCGTGCTGGTAAAATTTCTAAAAACCAGTGTTTGTGCTGGTAATTTTTCAAAAACCCAGTGTTCGTGCTGGTAATTTTTTAAAAAAAAAACACAGTGTTCGTGGTGGTAATTCTTCAAAACCTAGTGTTCGTGCTGGTAGTTTTCCAAAACCTAGTATTCGTGCTGGTAATTTGTCAAAAACCCAGTGTTCGTGCTGGTAATTCTCCAAAACCCAGTGTTCGTGTTGGTAATTTTTTAAAACATAATGTGTGTACTGGTACATTTTCAAAATCAGGTGTTCACACTGGTACACTTTAAAATTCAGTGTTCACATTGGTCTAGTTTTCCTTCGGAATTTGAGTTCCGATTCGAATTTTCTTTCATTCCAATTGATCTAGTTTTCCTTCAGGATTCGAGTTTCGGCTCAAATTTCTTTTCCTTTCAAATTGATCTATTTTTTCTTCAGAATTTGAGTTCCAACTCGAATTTCTTTTCCTTCAAAATTGATCTATTTTTCCTTCAAGATTCGAGTTTCGACTCGAATTTCTTTTCCTTCCAAATTGATCTATTTTTCCTTCAGGATTCGAGTTCCGACTCGAATTTCTTTTCCTTCCTCATTGATCTACTTTTTCTTCAGGATTCGAGTTCTGACTCGAATTTCTTTTCCTTCCTCATTGATCTACTTTTCCTTCAGGATTCGAGTTCCGACTTGAATTTCTTTTTCTTTCACAATGGATCTAGTTTTCCTTCGAAGATTTGAGTTCCGACTCGAGTTTTCTTTTTCTTCTAAATTGGTCTAGAAAATTAGAGTTTCGACTCGAATTTTCTTCTAAATCCAATTCAAATGTCTATAATCGGTCTAGAAAATTAGAGTTCCAACTTGAATTTTCTCCCAGATCCGATTTGTTTAGCTTCCCTTTAAAGGTTTGAACTCCTACTCAAACTTTTCTGCAATTTAGTAATTGGTCTAGAAGATCCAAGTTCTGACTCGAATTTTCTTTCAAAACCCAATTCATTTAGTTTGTCCTTAAAGATTTGAATTCTGATTCAAATCTTCTATCAAAACCCAGTTTAGCATCTGGTCCATTCAAAGCTCACAAGTTGAATCCTTCCTTCTTAAACTATGGTCCTTAGGTTAAATTTCTATGGAATTAATCGTTTGTAGGTTGAATCTCTATTGAACCGATGTGGTCCCTAGGTTAAATTCATATGGAATTGATAGTTCATAGGCTGAATCCCTATTGAACTCATGTCGTTCCCAGTGAACCAATGTCATTCTCAACTGAACCAATGTTGTTCTTAGGCTGAATTCCTATTGAACCCATGTCGTTCTCAGTAAACTAATTTCAAATTTCAACCTTCTGGTCAATCAATTTCCAAATTCAAGCCTTCAGGTTACAATCTTACCAACATCAGTCAATTTCCTGCCTTCGGGTTTCAACTCTATCAATATCTATCACTTTCCAAGCCTTCGGGTTACAACTTCATCAATGTCAATCAATTTCAAATCATCAAATTCAATCTTTCAATCAAATCCTGCTTTCGAGCTAGTCGATCAACAAATTATGCTTTCGTGCTGGTCGGTCAACAAATCCTGCTTTCGAGCTGGTCGGTCAACAAATCCTGCTTTCGAGCTGGTTAGTCAAAACAAAACCCAACTTTTGAGTTAATCTTTTACTGAGTCTTTTCAGGACTCAATTTAGTCAGGGATGTGTCAATTAAACCTCAAACAATTTCTTTCATCAAGGATTTCAAGAACATTTTGCCAATTTGTCATTAAATATTTGTTGATTTCAAAATCTTTATTGCACAAAGCATTACCTCAGAAGACCTTCAGTATTACTTTCGAAAGGACAAAGCTTTCGTGAAAAAGGATTCAAAATTCAGAATATTTCAATTGGCCAACCAAAAGGATAAAGAATAAATCCTCGATATGGCCAGCAAAGGAAATTCAATATTGTCGCAAAGCCATAAGTGATTGATATTGATCGTAGTCAATGGCACATTTTTAAAGATCTTTCTTGGAAAATAAGTCAGTCGAAATATCTTGGGTGATACAGAAAAATCCATTCAATTTTCATATCTCCTCAATCGTTTAAGCTGCAATTAAATATCTGCAAAAGGGATCTCTCAATTGTCGTCAAGATGAAGACGAATTATGTGAGTTAGATCCACGGGGCCAAAGAAGATTTGGATCGTCTCCGAGTTGAAGGAGTTTGTGACGGATCCTTCCAGGAAAAGTTCAGAACACCGTCAAGATGAAGGCGACTGCGATGAGCCTCCCGACAAACCCTAAAGGATATTTAATTTTTGCTATCATCAAGAGATTTCCAACCAAAGAGCCAATAACCGTCAATATAATCCCTGAGAGAAAAGAATGATCGAAGCATCTCCAAGATGAAGGAGTTTGTGATGTACCCTTCCAAAAAAAAGAGAGAGAAAAGTGAGGATATCTCCAAAATGAAGGATGATGTAATAAATTTCCCCAAAACCCAAGAGAGCTCCAATTCTGTCAAAAAAAAAGTGCAGAAAGATCATCATAAGAAAAGAATCCTAGAATATCAGACTGCCAAATCTACCAAGAATCTTCTTTAAATTTTGTGAAATTCTATTATCAATATTCTTTCACCAATTGCTTTCACAATATCAAGAATATCTTCTTTTCTGCTCATATCAAGGAAATTGATAGCTTCATTGAAAGAAAGTCAATCGCAAGCAATTTGAATTTGAATCTTGATTCTACAGAGTTAGCCCAATTGGGGGTAATACTCTGGGTAGAAAAGAGGAAAGATTTTCATACCAATATACATCAATTTCAAGCATTTTGAATCAACAAACAATTTTTAACATCTTGACAATACTTTCTTACTATCTTGGCATGAAGTGAAGAGCTCGATGTCCATCTTGACACATCCTGGCATCATCTTTTACCTCCTTGAGAGAGTAACCTTTATCGTCTTTTGCGTTGTTAAAGGATTAGCCTTTTCTTTGAAGGAATAGCCTTTATCATCTTTCACGTTGTTGAAAGAATTGCCTTGTTCCTTTGGATCGCTTTTGCTATCTTTCACATTGTCGAAAGAATCCATCTTTTGCATTGACAAAAGAATCGCCTTGCTCCTTTGGATCGCCTTGTCATCTTTCGTGTTGTTGAAAGAATTGCCTTGTTCCTTTGGATTGCCTTTGTCATCTTTCGCGTTGTCGAAAGAATTCATCTTTTGCGTTGTCGAAAGAATTCATCTTTTGCATTGTCAAAAGAATCCCCTTGCTCCTTTAGATCGCCTTGTCATCTTTCGCGTTGTTGAAAGAATCGCCTTGTTCCTTTAGATCGCCTTTGTTATCTTTCGTGTTGTCGAAAGAATTCATCTTTTGCGTTGTCAAAAGAATCGCCTTGCTCCTTTGGATCACCTTGTCATCTTTCACGTTGTTGAAAGAATCACCTTGTTCCTTTGGATCACTTTTGTCATCTTTCGCGTTGTCGAAAGAATTCATCTTTCACGTTGTCGAAAGAATTCATCTTTCACGTTGTCGAAAGAATTCATCTTTTGCGTTGTCAAAAGAATCGCCTTGTTCCTTTGGATCGCCTTTGCCATCTTTCGCGTTGTCGAAAGAATTCATCTTTTGTGTTGCCAAAAGAATCACCTTGCTCCTTTGGATCGCCTTTGTCATCTTTCGCGTTGTCGAAAGAATTTGTCTTTCGCGTTGTCGAAAGAATTCATCTTTCGCGTTGTCGAAAGAGTTGCCTTATTCTTCTTTAAAAAAAAATGTCTTATTCACCGTCCAACTTACCATTTTCTATCTTCCCGGTCAGGTTAAGGGATTAAACCTGAGCCTCATTTTGATGAGGTATTTCATTCCCAGTCAGGTTAAGGGATTAAACCTGAGCCTCATTTTGATGAGGTATTTCATTCCCAGTCAGGTTTAGGGATTAAACGTAAGCCTTATTCTGATGAGGTAATTCATTTCCCGGTCAGGCTAAGGGTTAAATCTGAGCCTCATTTTGATGAGGTATTTCATTTTTTGGTTAGGTTAAGGGTCAAACCTGAGCTTCGTTTCTACACGAGGTATTTCCCATCCCATCCAGGTTAAGGGCAAAACCTGAATCTTACTTCTTTTGAAGTAATTTTTTCTTCTTTATTCTCTATTTCATATCTGCCATTTTCATCAGGGCTAATTTTTTTTTCATACCCAGTCAGATCCTTCTAACTGGGGCATTTTTATAGCCCAAATTTGATATGTTTTTCTTTGCCACTAAGCTCGTCTTCAAGCCGGCTTAGTAGCAAAGAGGGGCATCTGTAAACACCCCAAATTTTCCACACTCATTTCAGACAACCCTTCTCGTGCAGTGCCAACCCTGTTAGGTCAGTGTAGGAGTCAAACCCCGAGTCTGTTTCAGAAAATCACCACTTTACCCATTTTCATTAAGAAAATTACCATTTTACCCCTAGGTCATCCTGGACCCCAGTCAGTCGGAGTCAACCAAGCTTATTGGTCAGTTCAGAACAGTCAGAATATCAGTCATTTCAAGCTCATCTGAGCTCACAATGAACAAATCATTTTCATTTCTGACCATTCTTGCCAAAATGGGACCATTTCTTCAGAAATAAGCTCATTTCTCACTCAAATCTAAGCCAATTGTCTTTGAGTCAGTCATTTACAGTCAATCATGTTTCCCTGAGTCTAGTCTGAACTCACCAGGAGTTCAAGTGCTCCAGTTTCAGTTCAAAACCATTTCCAAGTGTCCAGGAGCCTATTTTAGCCTGTTTCAGCTCTTTCAACTGAAATTGAGTTGAGTTCAGTCAATTGAGCTAGTGTTCGAGCTTTGATTTTAGTTCATGTCAGTATTACTGACCTTTGTTCTAACTCAAACTCAGCTCAAATTTGTAATTCACTTTACTCCAGTGACCATTCCGTACTATTTCTCTAAAAATGGCAGCTTTTCTTGAAAATTTAGTCAGAAAGGTCAGTTGAGTCAGTGTCTGATCAGTTCATTTGAGTTTTGAAACTCTAAAACCCAGCTCAATCCAACTCATTTCAGTTCAATTCAGATTAGACCCTAATTTTCAGTGTCACTCTAACCTAGTAGAGTCCAAAAACCATTTCTTAAACCATTTTACAAATTTTATCAATTTTAACACTTTTGAACTGGTACAACTACCAATCGGGGTCTAATCTCTAAATTTCTTCATTTAGGGTCTGCATTTTGCATGTCATTTCTCATCATTTCATATCATTTCTCAGCATTTCATTTCATTTTCGAAGTCCAGAACTCTAGTTTTATAAATTTCAATCCAGATTGAGTTTTTAAAGTTTTCAGAAATCAATTTCAAACCCTAGATTTCCAAAATTGACATTTTTACTCCCGAGAGTCTAAATTTAGAAATATTTTCTCGAGAAAAATAATTTGGATTTATTTCAAACTCAAAATTTTAAATTCTACACTAGATTTGCTTCGCAACGGGGTATTGAACTTCAAAATCCGAGCTCGTTTCAAAAACTGTCAAAAATAGCTCGTTTCGTTCAGAAATTTTCTAAAAAGACCATTTTACCCCTATGATTATCAAAATAAATTTCAAATTTGGAAAGAGAGCCCGCTCTGAGATGGCTCCTTCATTTCTATTTAAAAAAAATGTTTAATTTTTTCCTTTTCTTTCGTTTTATTTTTTTTAATTTGTTTGTTATTTTTTTTATTATTTTATTTTCTTTGAGAGGAGGTGGGACCCACAAGGTGGCTGCCCAAACCTACAGCCCCCTCTCCCTTCCTTTCTTCCCTTTTTCTTTTTCCCTTTCTCTTTCCCTTTCTTCTTCCTTTCTTTCCTTTTCTTTTTCTTCTTTCTTTCCTTTCTTTTCTTCCCTTTCTTCCTTTCCCTCTTGCCCAGCCATTCACGTAAAAAGTTCTCTCCCTCTTTCGTTGTCTCATTAAACCTTAGGTAGAGGGCAATTAAAACCTAAGTTAAAAAAAAGAAAAGGGCTCTCATGGCTGCCCCTTTTTCAGCCTCCTCTCTCTCTCTTTCACCCCTGTAGCAAGCCTTACCTTCCTCCTTAGCAGTGGTTTCAACCACCTCTTTGCAGCCATCTCCACCTTCATCAAGAGTCCAGCCGGCAGCACCTTGCTTCATCATCAACACCTAGCTTCAACCTCCAAGGGCTCTTCCGGCATCTCCACAGCGAGATCGGGTTACCTCAGCTACCCCAGCCACTTCCATCTTCCAGCCACCTCAAGCAAGCACAATACCTCCAACCAACCCGAGCTAATCCAAGGAACATTCAAGAAAAAGATTTTATTTTCTTATTTCATTTCAAATTCAATGTAATATCAAATTTAATAATTTGGAATAAGAGTTACATTTTCTGCTTAGAATATGACTGCATTGCATATAGTTTAATTTCTGCAAATTTCAATATTTGATGTATCATTCATGCATATTTTTCCAAATTCACAATGGTTGACACGAATGACACATGCACAAGCTCTTATGGAGTTTATAAACTCGGTGGGATTCGTATTTATGGCCATAGTCAGAATACGAAGAAAACCAAGATTTATGATCTTCATATTAGCCACATTCAGCCTACACTCTTAGGCTAACTTCAAAAATGCACTGTATTTCTCAAAGTTTCAAAAGGATTTCCCAATTTCTCAATTGAAATTCCCTTTCAAATTCATATTCATTCATTCATATCATTCAAATTGCATTATTTTCAAATTCATTTTCCAATTTCAATTTCAGAAAAATCAATTTTCTCAAGGATTTACCAAGTCTTTCTGAGGATTGGATTTTCTCAAAATCCTAAGTTTTCAAATGACATTTCAAAGCATTTCCTAAGTTCAAATCAAGATTTTCCAATGTTTTAAAATTCTCAAATTTCAAAGTCCCAAGTTTTCAGAAATCGATTTTCTCAAAGATCCAATTTCCTGAGAATCCATTTTCCATTTCACAAAATTATTTTCCAATGAATTTTCTTGATTTTCTCAGAATTCTGAAATCCATTTTCTTAGAAAAGCAAATTCCAAATCTCAAAAATTGATTTTCCCAAGATTCAGGTTTTCTGAGAATTCATTTTCCAATCCATTTTCTGATTTCCAATGAAATTCAATGATTTTCCCAAGAATTCCATTTTAAGCACTTTTCCAATCATTTTCCAAGCATATTTCAACTTTCCAAGCAAACTTCATCCTTTCAAAACTTGCATCTTTTCAGAATTTCATAGCACAAGCCTGATTCTTTGTGCATTCTAGGAAAAATAGAGCATAGTTTAGATATTTGAGTCAAGTTAAAGCACATAATTGATCATTGGTTCAATTACCCCTGGTAAAGGCACCAGGAACGGTTGAACCTCGTACCGACAGGCGGATCTCATTCCACGGAATTTTCCCGCAAATTTTCAAAACGGAGGCGAGTAATTTTCAAAAACCATTTTTCAAAACTTTGGTTGAGTTTGACTCGCGAAATTCGTTTCTCTCTCGCAAGAGAGGGGAAAATTTTGCGATGATAATAACTCTCTCTCCCTTTTTGTCTTGCGCATCCCACAACAGCGCCCCCAACTCGGGTGGCTGTGGGCCTTGGTTCTTTGGTCTGACACGGTCTGGACCATATCTGGTCCAAACCTGTCAAAGGGGTCTCTTGGGTCGAGCTGGGTTCGGGCAGAGGCATCCTGCCCTTCAGCCGTGTGGAGGCTGGTGTCTGGTAGCCTGCTGCAACTGGGTTGCGGCTAGTGGGTTGTGTCCCAGTGCAGGTCGCAGGCCTGCATCTCTTTTCGTTGTGGCTGGGTCACACCCGGGTCTGGACACTCGATCCAGACCTTGCTCAAGGTCTAAGCAAGTCCAACATAGGTTTGGACCAGTCGGTCCAGACCTAGGCTATCTTTGTTGTTGTGACCCGCTCCAATGGTTTTCCCCTAGACCAAGGCCACTCGGTCCAGGTGGTTCAGGTCCCTACAACAGTCGGTTGCAGTCGCCCGACAACTAGACCTGCTGCACCATCTTTGGTTCAGCAGGGTCGCCTAACCGGGCCCTGCTTTGTGTGGTGCCCCATGGCGCCGTGGCTCATGAGCAGGTGGGTAGGGTTTGGACCAGACCTGCACTCACTCCGCTAGGTTTCCCCACTCGTGGGAACCATTTTGTGCATGGTTTCTTGCCATGTCAGCTGGCCAAAAGGCTTCATGTGAGCTTAGGCAACGGATTTTTGTTGCCCCATCGAATCCTATTAATGTTGACTTGTAGCATTATGGAATGAGGTGCACGGATATCAAAGTAAAATATATATAAATGGAGGGTAACATGTATATTCACGTAGTGTGGTTTCACACTCTTGCGCACATTTCCATCTTTGCGAGATAGAATGTATGCACTATACATAGTTTTTGCGAATGACACCTTAGCAAGTGTGTAGAAGAATGATAAAAGATTATTGCATGAATAAGAAGCTTATCGCGTTGTTGAATTGTAACATCTTGTGCGAATTGATGCAAATGTAGCGTTATTTTTATCGCACCTTGGCACGTCTTAAATTACTTATTAAAGCATACCATCATGGGTTTAAGTGTCATAGTGTTACGATGAATTAACTCAAGGCATGTGCACTGTCGCACATTCAAGCACGAAAGCAAGTATACGAATGAATGCTAGCATATTTTCATATTTGTTTACTATGGACACACAAACCACTTTGACACTTGATGCGTCGCATGAGTACAAAGGGGACTTAAGGCACGTGGTGAGGTTATAATAGTCTTTTGAGACTTCTTGAATGTTGGAATTCCGTGACGAGTCATGTTGTGGGCGATGAAACCACCTTGTGAGTTGAGCTCACTTATGTTGGAGATGCATAGTTACACGTACTTTCCCTCTTAGCACAGATCAGGTTATAAGTTTTAGGACGTGACTTATTTGGTTGAGTGTTTTTAACTGTCTCTCTACGATGCACGTAGCTTTCTATTGTTCACTTGCATAATTCACTTAATTGCATTGATTTATGGTCCCAAAAGCATGCTATTACTTGTTGTTATCACTTATCGCTCAACATTCACTCTGCTTTCTGCTTCTTACTGGCTTATAGTTATACCTGTGCAATCATTGTGACTGAATGATAATGATATGGGTTTCATGATAGCTTTGTTTTCATTCTCTCTCTTCCTTTTAAATTGGTAGATTGTGATGGTTCATCTTACCAGCTCGCAAGAGTACTGACCCCATTTTATGGGGATACAGGTATTTTGCTTCTCGTGGTGCGATGAAGCTCGATGTGCGGCGAAGGACTGAATCCACACTCTAGAACCTGAGATCTTGGCAGTTGTCTTGTAAAAGGGCAATGATGTTTATTTCTCCCATATCATTTTGTAAAACAGTGATAATAAAATGTTTCTTCTTGTTGTTCACTCTGTAATCTGCTTAGAACTTTCAACTGATTTTCCCTTATATTTTTTTGCTTTGTGCAATGTTTTCAAAAAAAAAAAATCTCTAAAAATCTAAAGGATTTTCCAAGCTGGGATTCTAGGGGCATTACAGTTAAATCTAACATTTTCGGCCATTAGCCTCAGTGAGTTGTCTTTGCAGATCTCGCACCTCATATCAGTGGTCACGATCATCGTTTCCTCTATTAAAATTATTTTGACCTCGACCGCCCATTCAACCCGCCATGCTGAATGATACCTAAAAAAAATATTTGGACTCCCCACAACACCAGGAATTATGCTGGATTGAAAAATCCAACAACCTGGCTCTGATACCAAAATGATGCAATGGTACGATGTGGTCTCAGTACACACCAATCCATGATCCAGGATCCAAACGGATCCAAACGCACACATAAGCTTAAATGATAGAGATTCTTAATAGAACTCTAAGAAACGGGTTTTCGGGACCCGAGCACTGAACTTTGACAGAAATAATCCAAATCAAAGTTGTGCACAACTTGCACAACTTTCTAAAGAATCCAAAAACACCAGATTCAGAGCAAGAATGTCTGTTCCACGGACTCAGAACTAGGACTATTAAATAAGTCCAACACAGACTATTGAATTTCATGGACAGACGGTTCAATGGAATTTTTAACCTCTCAAACGTTGGAGTTTATGAAAAGTCACAACTAACAAAATGAAGGTCAGATTTAGACCTTTCCAGAGCACTAAAGATCGCAATTTTCTGATATTCCTACAACCTGCTATAATTTTTTGAAGTTATAGAATGATAATATCTAATGAGCATGAAACAAAATCTCCAAGTGAAACAATAGTAGCAAAAAATGATATTTTTAGAGAACAAAGACAATGATTCAATGAAATCTTCAAACATAAAAGATGTAGGTTTATATCTTAGATTTTCACAGAATGAAAAAAATCTAAATTTCATGAGGGAATCTTCTGATAACGAAAAAATACTGAACATAACTATGACAGTTCTGTAACAAAAAAGAGACAATGGACTTTTGTCAGTCCGACGTCTTGACAGTGAATTTCATAGGTTCAAACAGACGAATCTCAAAAATGTCTCCACTACAAAGTTAGAGACAATCGTCTTAGCTTTTCGAAATGCTAAAGAATGCAAAAATCCGTTCAGAAATGAGTCTGACACAGATGTTTTATCAGGGATGTCTCTGTTATCACGTAATAGTGTTTTGGTCTTTTTGAAAGAATCCGAGTTCATTCACACACATCAATAACCCGAAATAACTTAAGGTCAAATGAGATAACTTTTAACATAAAACTCTTCTAAGCATGTATTTGCAACTCTCTAATGATTCATACAGTTTAGCAATGATAAATAAAAAACAATCGCAACACAAATGCAAATAAGAGTAACAAAGGACTAGAACGAAGAACCAATGGTGATATCCGGGCTGAAATCGATAATGGTCGTCGTTGGGAAGCAACCGACGCCACAAGATGAACCATGAACAATAGGGATGGACTAACAACCACCACGAATGAAACCTTTCACAAGTTGATACATGATTCTTCTTTCACACAAGGAAGTCTTTCTTCAAGCAACCACTCTCAAAAAATTCTCACAAAGCACCAACCAGCCACCAAAGAGATTCACAATTTTTTCAAAGAGGAAGCAACCTCCATTGCCTTGGTCGACTTCTCCTAATTAAAGGCCTTGGTGCATGGGAAGGGCCACATTAAAGAGGCAATGGGCTTTCTCATGCTTTGCGCCAAAAACGAGCTTGCATGGGCCTCATTTTTGCCAAGGGCTATTAAACCTCCAACAACCCACTTTTAACTCTGGACTAGTCAACAAATCTTGAATGAGGTCCAAGATGGACCAAACCAAGGTGGCGCCACCTAGGACCCCCTCATATGGAGAAGGATCATGATCCAAATCCAAATAGGCTGCGAACTGGATCCTGTATCAACACAAAAGAGAAGCGAATTTGCAAAAAAATAAAAACTACCCTTGGACCCCATACACCCTCTAATACCACAAAAAAATCCTACAGGGTACCAGAACTATTCGGATCCGTAGAATCCGACTCCTAAAAAAAAAAAACAAGATTACATGAAATAACTATTGTTGAAACAATATCCAAAAATATGATTCTACAATAGAATCAATACAATAAAAAGAGCACGACGAGCATCGACTAACTGGGAGATCCACTAGAATCAGGGATGTCCTGCAAGCGTGTGGATTGCCTTGGGTAGCGATGTCCGGAACAGGTTTGAATATTTGGATTGGGATCCAAATCCGCTTGTCTCTGGATGCTCTGCATCACATAGTCATGACATTTATAGCGAATCATATACCATATTTACATGTGAAACAAATAGCATGGTTGATATTTAATGTTTTGCACAAATCTCAATAAAAATATAACATTCTTTTCATGTGATAAAATTTGCATTTTTGAGAAAACCTTTACATGCACTCTCATTTAAATACCATAATGACTAGAATAATAAAGTAACCATTCATTTATCATTTTACCGGATTTTCAAGTGGAACAACCACGTGGTTGACTGCACGACAAAACATTTGAGAATACAATCATGCAACCAAACCATATTTGCAATCAAATATATTATTTTATATATTTTTCTACAAACATCTTGTGATTGAAATAAGTATCATATATATATATATATATATATATGTATATATATATATATATAAACATTGACTGGGCTGCGGTGGACCACTACTTGTCCTATCGTGCACCCATCTAACTTGTAATGGAGTTATGCACGTTACTGATTCCTTTTTTTTTTGTACTGTAGCCAGGCTGTGGCAGACCTTTGGTAGGCCAGCCCACCATTGTCATGGCTATGGCACACCAATAGGGTGGCTTACCCTGCTGGTCACCTGGTTAGGAAGGTGAGTTGGGGTCGGGCTGACCCCAGCCTGCTACACCCATATGGGTGCAGCAGCTGTTGTGCACTACTAAACACAATAGGCTGGGGGTCGTTCAGACCCTGACCTGCTACGTTTAGCAGGGAGCATCATTGTGTTGTACACCGTAAAGGCAGTCAGGTTGAGAGTCGATTGACCCCAGCTGATTGTGCCTTGTTCGGGGTGCAGTGCACAGTTGGTTGCGGCACGCCCTGCTGCCCCCCGCCATGCCCTAATCAAGGTTGATAGGCCCTGGTCATGCCGGGTCAGACCGACCAGACAGGTCTGGTCTAACTGGAAGTACCCCAAGGACACAAAGAAGATGGGTTGGGGTCGAACAAACCCCTGCCCATCCCCAAATACCCCACACCTCACATGCACACTTTTTTTTTATCATGATAGAAATTAACTAAGCATTCTCAATCCATGCATAACTATATATTTTTGAACAACTAATACAAGAACCTTTCTGAAGCATGCATGATATGTACTAATGATCGAAACAATGCATGCACTACGTGGATCGAAAATCATGCATAGATATGTCTTTTTCTTTTTTATTCAACTATGGAATGACATCATCATGCACGGATATCTAAACATAAACTCATTGTTTAAACATGATATACTAATCCATGACATAAGGTACGTAGATCTAACATCTATCATATTATATATATATATATATATATATATATGAGTTAGCATATAAGGTACATGCTCTGCTCATATTTCATGATTTGATGATGATTTAAATGAGTTTCAAATATATATATATATATATTATAATTTTGGGTTTCTTTCTTTTATACAACCTATCCACACGCATATTAGTGTGGTTCGATCACATATGATATGCCATTGATATCACTGAATAAGGTGGATCGATGCACATATCAAAATGTGTCTCAGCATGATCCTACATGTTGGCCTATTACTCACACATGATGGCCAATGACTGTACCTCTCAAGTTGGTTGAATTGGCAAAGATCGAATGTGGTTTTGGTCGAGCCTCGGATGTGTGCACCCTTCTACAAACAAACCAAACTCTGTTAATGGAGTCCCTACATGTCAGTAGTATGGAGGTATGAGAGAGATTGAGAGAGATATATAGAAAGAGGAGAATGTGTGAGGCTCCCTATTATGTAGTGCCTCACAAGAAATATGGAGAGAGGTGTGCACCCCCTTTCCTTTCTGGTGCTCCTCTTAAGGTAAGTATTGTAAAACCTTGATTCTTTTTATATATATTTTTTGTCTTACCTTTTTTTGTTTGTTTTAGTTTTACTTCCATAGAGAGAAAGGGGGGTTGATCCTCCCTTCCTCATTTGTTTGAGAATCCCAAAAAGGAGAAACCCATTTTTCTTTTGCTAAGAGGTGCCCACCAGGGGTTGCCCCTCACTTGCCTTATTCCTTCGATTTAGTTTCCCTTGTATCTTAGGTTTGTCTTTAGGTAAGTTATTAAACCTATTTTTTATTTTAGGAAATATATTCAATAGTTATTTTATTTAATTTTTGGATAAGTTTTATCATGGTAGGTGGACCCAAAAAGGAGGGTGAGCCACCCTATCTACTATAATTAATTTAGTTATTCAAAATTC
The DNA here is from genome assembly GCF_984573655.1 of Nuphar pumila. NCBI lineage: Eukaryota > Viridiplantae > Streptophyta > Magnoliopsida > Nymphaeales > Nymphaeaceae > Nuphar > Nuphar pumila. Next base: position 52,192,137 of record NC_143253.1, on the reverse strand, counting down.
TAATAAAAATGCTAATCTAGATTTTCTTTTTCATCCTGAATCCATATTGAATCCAATTCTGTTAGAATTAAATATAAATCCATATCCAATCCCAGAATGGATTTCAGATTCTATCTGAGATCTAGATCCAAATACCATATCTAACTTAATTTATTTGGTTCCAAATCCACATTGAATTAATTTTAAAATTATCTTCAAATTCTAATTTCTCGTAGAATTCAATTTCAAGTAAAATTCCTCAAAACCTTTAAATTTGTTTGAATTTTCATTTCAAATTCTCATTTGTTTCTGATTAAATTTAATAAAATTTAAAATCTAAAAATTATAATAAAATTCTCCTTTATTGATTTAAATAATTATAAAAAATTTATAAGTCTTACACATGCATGCATTAGAACCAAGGAGGCCACTTGGTGGGGCCCATATAGGTGGCGTGAACTAGGAGACCAACATGGGACTTTCCCTACTTCTAGAAGTATCCTGGGCCCTTCTTGAAATTAATTAGTTATTAATTAGCTAGATTCTTAATTATTTTTTTTCTTAATTATTTAGGAGTTTTAATTAATGTAAAAGTTGTGATAGAGATTAGCATCTAGGAGCCTCTCTCTTACTAAGTTTCTTATCCTTGGTAGGATTCTTTATGAAGCCATTATGACTAAACTTCAGTCCTCCACTTTATAAATAGATGGTTGTAGTTTCTCTTTTATACATGAAAATATATTGAAGTTTCTCAAGCTCTCTACCTCTTCTCTCTTACACACATTTCTTCCTCTCCTCTCTGTGATACACATGATACTAGGTCTCCCTAGGCTGATCCTTCATCCATTCCAAGGGCTTAAGTCTTTCATGTATTCATATATTCGTTGTAGAGTAATCCCTACCTTGAAATTCATCATAGGAGACTTGTCAGTCATGGTTCTGCTGATCAGCTTCTTTACAAATGTGTCTCAAGTATTTATACCATACTCTGAACCTCTATTATACTTAAGAACTAGTTTCTAACCTTTTCTAAAGCCGCCTAAACCATCTGAGACCCAAAACACTAAAACTACACCCTACCAATTTGGTAAAAAATGTATTTTGGCTCATTCCACTCTCCGGCCTTTTTCATGTCCCAGACTCATAACCCCAGGACCTATAACCTATATCAAAGTCTGACACATGTCCTTATGTAACCCAACAACCCCTAGACCAAGACTTTCATATTTGGAGCGTAATCTTTCTCAGAATCCACATGACCCAATCCTGTCTAGACCTGAAAAACTAATAAACTATGAAATTAGCATAAAAAAATCACCCAACCCAAACCGTGAACCCCTTGGGTCTAAAATTTAGACCCAAGCTTACTTAGGATATCTAGTTTGAACCCTTCAAAAATTATGATTTTATCATATCTTAGTTCTGAGATATCGAATTTACAAACAAGGTATTTTGTCCCCAAACTCAGTCTAACCATGTTATGTCATGCCTATTTGTCCCATTCCAGAAATTGCACTGACCTATGCTTGTATCGTTTAACCCTAAAAATCGGTTTGTACTTTCACTATGGTATCTAAAATATTTTCTCCAATTTTGGTGTTTTTCCTCTATACCATTTGGGCATACCAATTTTTCTACTGAAACCTGTGAAAACCAACCTACCCTACTTACCTGATTTTGACTTTTACTAAATCTAGACTTAATCGAGGCAACCTAAGCCCCAAACCTAACCTAGGCCCACCCAGAACACAATAGTGGGTCATATATTTTTTAATATATTGTCCCGAATTTAAGTGAGTTTTTATTTAAAGGTGGTTTGCATGACGTATGCGTCAATGCCAAAACTGCAGCAAATGTATGGAGCAAACCTATCAAGTTAGAACTTTTCAATTCTAGAATGTTCACATAGGGTTTGTGAACCTTAGAAGATGCATGCATTTGATATACACAACTCCTTTATTAGCATTCAACTTAGCTTGGTTCACAAATTTTTTATATGAATTTCATCTGGTCAATTAAATGTTCATGCAAATCTTCTTTTTATTGAGATGTTGCGACCTTTGGTTAGCATACGTATCTATAGCACAAACATTAGTAGGTTTGCTTGCGCAAAGGTTAAAAATATCCTTAAAAAGTTGGGAATCAAAATTTTGAACATGGGGAGGATTTCAGCAAATTGATGCATTTTAGAGATTGCACCATTTTACAAAAATGGTATGGTCAATTTTTGACATAACTATAACATACACACACGTGTATGTATGTATATATAAGGGCACAAAATATTGTCGGACACTCGTAGTTGTGCGCCATACATCCACTCAAACGGCCTTTAGTAGTGATCTTTTTGGCCGCTAAAGGTAACATATATAATTGTAGGGCCTTTAGTGTGGAAAAGATCACCACTAAAGGCATATATATGAGAACTGAACATGTTAGGTCTCATTTCTTGTTCTGCCCCATAGTTTGAAGTATTTTATGATAGATATTAACTGTTAGTGGGAATCAACTCTTGGATCATTTTTTTTATGAAAAACATATTTTTATGAGTCGGAAAAAATTGGTACCTTCATAGCCATTGATTTTGGATCACCGGAAAAAACTATATACAAGTCAAATTATGATGATCCAAAAACCGATTCCCACTAAACAAAACCTATAGATCACATCTATGGAGTTAGATGTGAAAAAAATGTCAAAAAAGATGATTTTTGAGGGGGTAGAACAGGGCAGAACGAGAAGGTGGGCTGAAGGAACGCATTACTATATATATATATATATATATATATATATATATATATATATATATATATATATATATATATATATATATATATATATATATATATATATATTAAAGGGGATAGTCCACCCGGGTTTGGCAAATCTTTAAAAAATGTGTATGTTAGCTATGTTTTTTGGCAAATCTAACCATATAAATATATAAATATGGTCTTCATAGTTGAAAACATATTAATAGACTCTTGGATCAAACTTTTTTTGTGTATATAGGATTTTACGAGGATCCACTAATCAACGGTTCTAAAATTTATGAAATTTTATATATTATAAAAACTTTTCTCCACATCAATTTTTTTTTTATTTAAGAGTCTAATCATATGTTTTCAACTATGGAGATCACATATATAGGGTCTGATTTGTCAAAAGCATATCTAACATAAAAAAATTTATGGCTGATATATATAGTCGATATTATGTCAACAACCGTCGTTGACAATGAAACGTAGAAAAGAGAAAAGAAAAACTATCTAATTCAATTTAATGGTCCGATCAAAATTGTTCATATTTAATAAGGGTTTTAAGTTTTAAGACAAACAAAGAATTGGGATAATGTTTGATACACTGGTGGGTAAGGAATTCTCTAGTGAAAATTTGTAATATTTTTATTTTTTTCAGTTTTTTTTCATGTCTAACCTTCCCGACTAAGTTTAGTAGAAACTGACCATTGGATGATGTTTTTCTGGCATTCAACAAACTACCATGTATCAAATTTTCAAACATCAAAAAAATAATTTTTCACGTCAATGGTACAGGTTAAAGGGGACGGGTAGGCAAGCCCCAATATTATCCAAAGGTCCATTCCTACTATTTTGACTACAAGCATGAGGTCAGATTTGGTCCAAACAACAACTTGGGTTCCTTACCCATCAGGGTGGCAAATATCCCTACAAAGAATAGCTTCTAAGGACTAGGGTTAAAGGAAGCTAATTAAGGTAATATTGTCTAAAAGCCAGTTCTGTATGTAACCATCTAAGAGTTCATTCGACTTATCCTTTCCATGCTGCCTAAATTTTTCCTAGTTTTGCACTAAAGTGTTAATGGACTTTTGCAATAAATGGTTGCAAGAGTAAGCACTTGGGATCTAACGAGTTACAACCACCTTTGTTTTTGTTGCTGTTATATATTATTATTATTATTATTATTATTATTATTATTATTATTATAGTAGTAAGCAGTACTAGTACGAGTAGCAGTAGTCCTGTGAAGGATTATGCTCTATTTGGGAACCGTTGTTGGGAGGGGTGATGACACCAAATCTGTGGATTTAGCAACATCTTTGCAAAGATGTTGAAATCAGCTGATTTAGAATGCGGTCTCCCTTTCCAACGCAGTTCTCAACATCTCTCCTTCCAAAACCGTGTTCCCAATCAAGGAGATTATGAGGATTTCATGAATCCTCAATCACCGCTCTCGACTAACGCTACCAAACGGAGCCTTCGTAGATAATTTGGTTGACACAAAAATGTTTTCTACTTTTTTGGTGTAGGACCTGCACAGGCCATTTATAGGCACCTAGGCTAGGTATTCGTGCTTTTCATAGTCGAAGAAAATGAAGGGTACCATTAAATAAAGTCGCACAACTTAGGTTTTGATTTCCTCGTGGGACATGAAGGCCCTTAAATAATTTTTTTTTTACCTCTTGTCTAATAAGACATGAGCATTAAACTTTAGATTAGAAGAGTTTTGGCATTATACAAACAATGACCAACTTATTGGAGTTCGAGAACTTGATCTTGTCTTATATGATGATGCCTAACACACACTGAACGATTGAGCTGTGTATGGAGAAATTGGAGAAACATGATTTCATGGAACACCTGACATTGATGAACTATATCCCATACAACCTTACATTGTGTGGAAATCACTACGGTGCTGGGAAACATGCTGATCTGCTCGTGACTCAGTTCGTGTTTGGCTTCAAACTTGTAAAATAAGCTCGGCAAACTGAAAATGAATAATATGTTTTAGATATATTATATATATATATATATATATATATATATATATATATATTTATAATCTTATTTTTTTATATCTAAAACAATGCATTTTTTCTATAAACAAACTAGCTCGAATTCAGCTAGTTTAACTCGACTGATTATGAGCTCGAACTCGACTCACCACAGGAATGAGCCAAAAGCTTGAACACTTCAAGTTCGTCTCTTTCAGCCCCTTTGACTGCCCTAGAAGTGACAATGCCAAAATGAATGAGGGGGGCGACCATGCCCACGACAATGGTAATGCCAATGGAGATAATAATCATAACATGATTCACTTAGGATTTTTTTTTTAATAACAACAGCATCATTGATATGAAAAAGAAGAAAAACCATAACAATGATGTTCAATAAATTGAATCATGATATCCCAACATAAAAAGATTCCATGTGCCAGTTGCCATGCTACTGTCACAAATTTTTTAACTTTTTCTCATATGATGTCTTAGGAAAAGCATGCATCATTGGAACTGGTAGCCATTGATCTACCCACAAGCATCATAACTTGTGACTTTGGGAAAGAAATGGAACTCGGTTCCTAATTTTAAGAAAGGATGGTCAAAGGGGAGAACAGGTTGAGACTGTTCTATTTATATTTATAAACTTGTCCAATTCCCAAAAGGTTGTGAAAAAGTAATTTCTACATTTGGTAATTTTGTTGGTTTTCTTTTGCTTCTTGGCCTTTCTTCCTTGTCTTATTTACAAATTATATAAATTTATCTTTGAACTTTTTGAAGTTTGTGACTTTTGTTGATTCCCATGGGATAAGTCGCACGTGCGGCCCCAAGCGCGTGTTGCCCCTCAGTGGGCTTCCCATTGCAGTTTTGGATCGATCTGATTGCACCAATCTGCCTGGACTCTTACCAGAAGACCCAAAAACACTTTTGATTTTTTAGTAAAGACAGAAATATCCCAACTGTAAGTTTTTGGACTCGAAAGAAATCACTAACCTTGTTAGGCCTAGTCCTTTGGTCATGTTTATGCTTGTATGCGAGTTTCGTATAATACAAAGTCCTATTCACCAGATGCCTAAGAGAAGAAATGTACCCGGTAGAATGCCAAGTATTAGACTTAGAAGTTGGATGTCAATGAATCAGATTTTATCTGATATCCGATCAAATCCAACTTCATTTAGTCAGATTTGGTAAGCCTAAACGATATCTAACTATAATCGGATGCAAATATGGTTTTGGTTGTTGACTACTAAACCCGATATATAGGAATCAAGATTTGATGGATATATATATGAACAGATTACATGTAAACGTGTATGAGCTTTTCACCATCTGACTATCTGAGTCTGAATTTGTTTAGGCAACATGGGATTAAGCGGATTGGGTGTTGGACGCATCCGATCCCAATCTGAACTGTTTACATCCCTACTTATGAAGGCAGTTACCTTGTTAGGTCTAGGTTGGTCATGTTATCCTTATATCCTAGTTAGCTTAGCTACCTTTAACTGTTGATCAAAGTGCTCCATCCTATGCAATAAAGATACATGAAAACCGCCTAGTATGGGGAAAATGGAGATGGTTGGATGGTGTAGACTTTTTATCATTAGGGTGCCTTTGATAATTATCTCTAGTGATAAATTCAACTTAATTTGTTTCCTGTGATACACTAAAGTACTGGAGATGAATGCAACTGAATTGACCTGAGTTCATGAATCTCAACATTTTCTGCTACATTTTGAGAGTTCTTGGAATTGAGAACGCTTGCTAGTCAAGGGGCATTTGTAGCGATAATGTGAAACGCTACTCACGTTGGTGTTCTGCCGAATTTGATGTGATGTTCAATCACACTTCAACCATAACTTTTTCAGTCTTGATCTTTAACATTATGTCATCCCAAATCATTAAAGGTGGACTTTTGGTTCGGATTGACACAGTAGTCCTTAAGAGGAAAGACAAATTTGACACGCCTCTATCATCCATTTGGAAAGTAGTTAAAGGCCTCAATGCATAAAAGCCCAATCACTCTCATTTTTTTTCCACCGTCCATATTAGATCATTGAACATAGACCAACCACCGTCCATTTTAACCTTCATCCCCGCCTCCATCCCGGTTTCATGTTCTTCGTCCCGTCTGGACGAGGCAGGGCGGGAGCCCATTTCCTTCTGGACCACTGCCATCCTACTTATTGGTAAAACTTTTGAGGTCCTTTATGCCTAATGAGACTTACACCTAGCTTTGACCTTGTGACAAGGGACGCTACTCGTGGATTTTGAACTTATGACATTCGGTCAGCTTGGTCACGTTCACAAGTTTTCCCTAAAAGGCGCCGAAGTTCTTAGTGATACTGAAACTTTGGATGAGGTTGACCATAATCAAAATGATCAAGGATAAATAAGGACCAATCATATATTTTGTTAATTATAATATATACAATCAATGAAAAAATATATTGTTGTGATTAATAATTTATTGTGTTTTGAAGTTGAGTCTGTCATGCCCGCACGATGGGCTCACGTGAACAAGATCTTTGGGAAGAACATACAAATAGAAAACTGATTCTGCCGTCTTATGACGTCAGAAGCATCTGAATCGATGAAGCAAAAGAGAAACCTTCTCTCAAGAAGCGTGGACTACTCTCACTCACGAAAAAGTGAATCGTTAATATGTTCGGGCTAACCAGCCTAACCAACCGAACAGGGCATGTTCGGGCTAGGCTGGTCTACCAATAGATTGAGCTCGTGGCTCAGTTCGTGTTCAGCCGAGCCGAGCTGCTCGGCTCGTCTTTGTATGAGATGAACTGAATAAGAGCGGCTCTTGTAAAAACATTTCGGGTTATTTATACCTGAAATATATATATATATATATATATATACTTTAAAAAAACATGTTATTTATATATTATAATTAATAGTTCAGATTTTATATATATTTTTCATTCTTCCTTGTTTTATATATATATTATGTATTCTTCTTTTTATTTATTATACTTAAAATATATATTATACATAAAAATATATATTTTATCTATATAAGCTATCTCGAGCCAAGCCGAGCTGAACACCTTATGTTCAGGCTCGACTCACTTATGCTGAACTATCACAAACAAGTTCGTGACGAGTCGAACGGAACCGATCTAAGTCACGAGTTGCTAGGTTCCTTAATTTACCAGCCTTACCCCTGAAGTCCTTAACTCTGAAAGGATGCCATTTAACATGGGCGCACGAGTGCATATAACTAGCATAATTAAGTTAAGTGGACAAGTTGTACGAACCGGTACTCCCCTTAACTCTTGCTGAGCTCTTTTTTTCATTTCTTTCATATTTTAAGGTTTCTTGTGTATTTTATAAAATATATGTAATATTAATCTGGGTAATTTGTTACCAAGAAAACTGCATTTTGGTAACAGTAGAGCTGTTTGACAATGGAATCATGTTGATTTTTGTAGATGTTGAAGACCTAAGGATGTTATTTTTCTTTTTAATATTTTTGCTTGGCCAAATCGCATCCGAAACTGGAGACATCGTCGGCTGTGCAAAACGCCAGGGCTAGGACCCTCACCCTCAGTAAAGATGTTATTTAGCCCAATCTTTATGCATGCTTTGGTAATTAACCTTTGAACTATTAAATGCTTTTCTTTTCCCGGTGAGAATGCAATATGCTGGCCGTCAATATTACCTACTGAAAGCAAAATTCTAGGAAAAAAATTTCTTGTCAATAAAATCCATCAAAAGTTATGGAAGATATCACCCATCTTGTTTACTTTAGTTGCTTGAGAGACTTTTACGTTAAGTTAGGGTACCTCTCTCTCTCTCTCTCTCTCTCTATATATATATATATATATATATATATATATATATATATATATATATGACTAAGCTATAAATGGCAAAATTCAGATGTTGATTTAGCAATTTAGGTATTTTTGTTGAGTTGTCATGTTTTTTAAAGGTAGTGGTGATGCCTCCTGGAATTTGAGGTGTCATGGTGCTAGCCAAGTAATGGCACGCCACTAGGGTTATACATGGGTTTGTAGGGTCTACTTCTCATCTCAGCCTTTAGGCCCTAGGTAGATTTCGTAGGCTTCTGATAAAGTTAATTTATCCACCGTATAAACTGCAAAAAGCCTGTTCCTTCCTCACCCTCCACCTCATTTATAAAGAGAGGGTTCTGATTTGAGAGCCATGGAGATGTGAGGGAAGTTGATGCCAAGGTTGTTGAAGGAACATGGTTGAACTCATCGTTCCATTGATTCTAGCCGGCTTGTTTACACTGGCTTTGAGCTTGACCTTGCATCATTTCTTGCCACTATTGATCCCAACGCACAGGCTTGCACCTCCTGCAGGGAGCTTCGGGTGGCCTTTACTTGGTGAAACTCTCAGTTTTCTGAAACCTCATTCATCAAACGCACTTGGGGAATTCCTAGATGGCCACTGCTCTAGGTGACACATCTTCACCTGATAGAAACTAATGTCATATTCAGCTACTGCTTCTTTAGTTAAAAACCCGCCTTCATGCTTTTCAACACTTGAAGAGTAGAAATTTCTGTATAGAAAATAGTGTGTGCATATTTGAGTGCAACTCTGCATCATGGGTTTCATTTTTCTTTTTCCTTCTGTGGGCAATACCATTATTGTCTAGAGAAAAAGAGATTCCAACTTAATTTTTAAAAAAACCTTCTTGTAAACCATATCTACAGATTTAGGTTCTAAATTGGCAGAATCAACTAGCTAGTTCATCTTTATATATGGTTTGCACAGTCTTTTGAGTCTGTCATTTACAAGTGCCTTATGTGGTTTATATGAGAAAATTGTAAAAGAAATCCTAAAGAGTTGATCGATTTCATCTCTTTGCAGGTATGGAAAAGTTTTCAAGTCTCATCTGTTCGGTTCACCCACTATAGTCTCTTGTGATCATGAGCTGAACGCCTTCATCCTTCAAAACGAAGAGAGGCTCTTTGAGTGCAGCTATCCCAAGTCTATCCATGGGATATTAGGGAGTTCATCAATGCTTGTTGTGGTTGGAGATAGACACAAAAAGCTAAGAAGCCTGGCTCTCACTTTAGTACATGCAACTAAATCAAAGCCTGAATATCTCAATGACATTGAAAGAACTGCAATCTTGGTCATGGAGTCATGGAAAGACATGGATGAAGTTGTCTTTTCCGCAGAAGCTAAGAAGGTATAAACTACATATACAGTGACCTTATCATATATAAATAGTGGATTTCACATTTACCATACTTGAAATAACATTTGATTATTTTCTCTCTCTCTCTCTCTTTTTTTTTTGAGCCCCATAGTTCACATTTGATGTGATAGTTAAGCAAATCCTTAGCTTGACGCCATATGACCCAAGAACCAGAAGAATATTGGAGAGTTTCCTTACTTTTATGAAGGGGTTGGTCTCTTTTCCACTCTATGTCCCTGGAACACATTATGCAAGAGCTGTTCAGGTACTTTTCACTTTCTTTCAGTTACAAGACTCTTATGATCATCATCATCTGCTATTAGTTGTTTAATATGAATTTCCAGCACAACTTTCCACACTTTGATTTTCTCTTAATTTGTTATTTATGCAGGCTAGAGGTAGGATATGCACTATAGTGAGGGCTATTCTTGAAGAAAGGAGCAGCAGCAGGCAAAAGTTTAGTAACAACAAGGGAGATTTTCTTGACATACTCTTGTCAAACAATGACCTATGTATGGATGAAAAAGTTAGTCTTGTGTTAGACCTTTTATTAGGGGGCCACGAGACCACCTCCTTGTTGATGGCTATGGTCGTCTATTTTGTTGGTCGCTCATCATCTACTCTGAAACAACTAAAGGTAAGAAAAAATATATTGTTTTCTTCCTTTTTACAGGTTTATTTTTTCAATGCTACTTCCTAGATCTATTTTGCATTGATCATAGAAAACAACCGGCCTATTTCTTTTCCTTTGTACGTTTTGTTTGTTTGGCAGGAAGAACATATAAAAATACGTAAAGGAAAGCAAAAGGATGAATATTTAAACTGGGAGGACTACAAGAGCATGGAATGCACGCAACACGTAGGCTTTCTTTTCTTTTGCCATTTTTAGGTGGTCTCTAAGATGTTTTGGAAGAGGGGGTGTGAGGTACTATCTGAAAAAAATTATTTTTTCTGGAACTTCAGGTGATCAATGAAGCTCTAAGATGTGGGAACGTAGTGAAATTTTTGCACAGGAAGGCACTCAAGGACGTCAGATATAAAGGTGACTTTAATTGGTGTGAAAAAAAAATAATAATCATGAGGTTTTTTTTTTAAGAAATAAAGCACTCTTTTTTTTTTTTAATGATGAAGTTGGGGTTAGGCATGTTCTTATGTTAAGATAATGGGTTATTGAAATTTTGGCAGATTATTTTATTCCCTCAGGATGGAAGGTGCTCCCCGTTTTCAGTGCTGTACATCTTGATCCATCTCTTCGTCAAAACGCACATCAATTTCGTCCATGGAGATGGAAGGTACATACTCTCTCTCTCTCTCTAAGAGGATCTGGGGCAGTCTGAGATATAAATGATCTGTAACTTTCACATCTCTCTCTCTCTCTCTCTCTCTCTATATATATATATATATATATATATATATATATATTACTTTTTTATGTATTTTGTGAATAATTTCTGCGCAGGGACACACATCAAGCAAGAAGTTTACACCCTTCGGCGGAGGACCAAGGTTTTGCCCTGGGACTGATCTTGCAAAAGTAGAAACTGCTTTCTTCCTCCACCACCTACTACTAAATTTCAGGTAAAATAACATATGGTGTGCAAATTTTCGTCAACTAATTTTATTTCAACAGAATAAGCATTTGGTAACATACATTTATAGAGGCATGAAGCATGAGTACTTGATTAATTTGTATATATGCATATCGCCCGCACGGCCAGCGGGGTGGTTGTAAAGGTGTTGAGATAAAGATGTTGGATCAAATTCTGTTGGTACCTCTATAGCTTTCAGATGTGGGTCATGTAAAGCAGGGTGGTCATGAGGCCCTCACCTGAGGTTTTCTTTGCTTCGGCAAGGGTTCTGTCTCCCTTCATGTCCATACACAATATATATATGAAATGCCATGAACATCTAAGATAACAGCATTTAGTGCAAGGTTGCATGTTCATGCCGTTTAGGGTTTGGTGGCTTTATGTTTTGATGGTCGACTTGCAAATATTGTCTCATTCTCTTTAGTCTTCTACGCGATGTGTTGCAGATGGAGGGCACATGATGCAGATGGACCCATAGCGTATCCTTACGTGGAGTTCCAGCGGGGGTTGACCATACAAGTAGAGAGAATTTCTTGTTGCTAGCGTTGCTTGCACAAGTGTCCAAGGGCTACCCCACAATTAAGAGGGGGGGGGGGGAGAGAGAGAAGAATGTGTGGAGATATATATCTCATGAATGTACCTGGCTGATAAGATGCTGCAGTGCCTGCATGCAGCAGCGTGCACGTGTAGTTCGTACGTGTGAATAGACATTTGACACGTGTTGTCCCTTGCCTGTCAGCACGGCACGTGGGTTCTAGCCCTTTTTCAGGAAATAGCAAGACTTGGTGCCTTCTTAAAAAAGTGAACAGGATCTTTCTTAGATTTTCAAGATCTTGGGATGTACAAAGGTGTGGGAACGACACTCTCCCTCGGTCAATTCTCATCGGCAAAAGTAACTCTCGGTCAATGACTCGAGATTCTGCTCTAACCGGCCTATGCCCAGCAAAAAGATCTCATCCTTTTACATAGGATGGTTTCATCTCATGTCGATCCTAGCCGCCAGATGAAGCATCGCGATGGCTAGGATCAGTTCACATCCAGGTGAAAATGTGTATCAATTCTAGCTACTGATTGAATGCTTAGGATTGAATGCAGGATGAAACTCATCCTACGTCAAATGATGGGATCACACCCAGTGGTCCGGTGCACTTGTTCTTTAACTTGCTCGACTGATCATGCTTTTGAAAGACTACTTAAAAGCTTGAAAATTGGTAGACCAAGCATAACTTGGCTTGACTTTGTGTTTTCACCCTTTCCTATCTCAAGCCTAAGTCTTTGACTAAGACTAAGACTATAGGAAAGCATTTTCTCAAGTGGAAAATGGGTGGTTTCCATGAAAATACATGGGTAGCCATGCCATTTTGGTGTTAATGCCTTCAATTTCGAGTGAGGATCAGATTAAAAAGAAATTGATTGACAACTAAAAGTCTTAGTGCTTGAGTGATCTGTCATGTGTAAAGGTTTAAAAAGAACAAACCTATACCGAGCATAATGGTTAAAAAGAAAAAATCTACATCGAGAGTAGGGATGGCAGTGGACCGGGGGAAAGTGGGGACCCGCCTCGCCTCGCCCCGTTTGGACCGGGGATGAAGGGTAGTATGAAACGGGGATGGAGGCAGGGACGAAGGTTAAAATCCATCCCCATCCGGGGGTGGAGGCGGGGATGGAGGTGCACTTTTCCCCGCCCCGTCCCCGCCACGATCCCCGCCTCATCCCTGCCCCGACCACTTTTCCCCGCAATATCCCCGCCCCGCCTCATCCCCGTTTGAACCGGGGATGGAGGACATGAAACGGGGATGAAGGCGGGGATGGAGGATAAAATCCATTCCCCGCCGGGTATGGAGGCGGGGGTGGAGGATAAAATCTTGAGGCGGGGCGGGGGTGGAGACCTTGTCCCTAGCTCCGCCCCGCCCCACTGCCATCCCTAATCGAGAGTAAGAAGAAATTGTATACCTTTTTCCACAGGGGTAAAGCGCTGAGTTTATCCCTATAGTTTTCTTTTTAAAGGCAAGCTAGGGTTTTGAACTTGTAACGTCCCAATACAAGGTGACGTGCACTAGCTGCTCCTACCACACAAGCAGAGCTCCCGTTGGTGGGTTTTACCCTATAGCTAAGGGCAGAAGAGAAGTGGGGAGAGTTGTCTAAAGTCAGTGAAAGTTTGAGATCCATTTGAAGAATATAAAAACTATGGTACGGCTAGAACTCGATAAAAAGATTGTTAGGTGTTTGAGAAGGATATAAATTTGCAACAGTCGTTTGTACATGTAATCCAGCAGAAAACACTAAAATTTTCATTTTCTTTTACTTTTTTGGTAGATTTAATCTCATAGATGTGATCTACTTAGTTTCTTTAGTGTAAAACAGGCTTAATTTGGGTCATACTTTTGCAACATCTAAGTTGCTTTTCCAATCTACAAAAATCAACGGGCCACAATGTACGAAGATTGTATGACTAATAAAAACATACTTTTACATAAAAAAAAGAAGATTCAAAGTGTGATCCCTAGCAAGCAAACCATGTTGAATACATCCATTAGGTCATATTGAGGATACGACTTGCACCTATGATTTTCCAACTAGATAGTACATACAATAGACAGTAGCAAATACTTATTTGAGATTTCCTCATAAAACTACAACCAATCTACTGTGCCCGCTTATTGTAGACTTTAACTAGCTAAAGATTTCAAACGTCTTGGTCAACTCTTTCAAGTTGTCACAAACTTATAGCTAATTAACCAGTTTCTGCTGTTGCATTGACTTAAGAATTGTGGACTGGATCTAACCATTAGAAACAACACTCTTAAGTTAAAAAAAGAAAAAATTCTAAACCCGAGATCAAATAAGGACAACTTACATTCTCAATCTGTATATATTATTATGTCCAGACCTCTCTATCCACTCGTAATGCAATTGTACTGTCTTTTGGTTTTCTTTTCTTGGACCTAATACTAATACAAATTTGCATGATTTGGTTTTAAGGTCAATGACCTATTTAAGACATGCATGGCACTTCATAAGTTCATATACTGCAGACGTAAAGACACTTTTGTTCACTATATGCATGTATATATGATTCTGCTTGTTCCCACTATATGCATGCATGATTCTACCATTCTTACTACATCGAAATTGGGTTTATGCATACCTACTACATACAAATTTAGCTATATCTTTAAACTTTTATGATGACCATACTACCACTACATATTCATGTAGATATTAAGATTACCTTTGAATTCTCTACACTTGACACGGTAATAAAACATCTAAATTCATGATAAAACTGATATTTATCTTTAACTAATAAAACCAAAATGAGTTTATACATCTAAAAGCCCTCTTAAATCTATTTTTGAGAGATCTTTATGTTGGAAAACGTGGTAGGTCAGAATCTATAATAACCTATAAATCTTACTAATTAAATGTGGTAATATAGCTAAATCAATAGCTATTTTATTATTGAATATAATCTTAATCATGATTTATTACGCATAAGATCAATGATTTAATCTCAATGAAATACAACACATCTAAATATCACATTCCTATCATGCGATGATGTATAGCCCACATATTGACATAGGGCATGATTATTCTTAATATAGACAACGGAAAAAAATTTAGTCAAATAATCGTTCCATGGAACCGATTATTCGGTTTCAAACAATATATGAGACAAATAAAACACATACCCTCCTCTTGATGTTATATTAATGCTTAATAACAACATGATGATTGTATCTCATGCATGGGATGATCATGCTAGACATTAAAAAAAACTATAAACAGCCACGTAAGGCTGAAAATTTTGACAATGAAAAACTTATTATTGTTATTATTTTAATTGGCAACACATGCACACATGAAACATAGTTCATATTCACATGCTAATAAGACAAATCTAATAATTAGTCATGAGCATATTATACTTTAAATAAATAATTAACATATTGATAATGTTATTCTACCCATCAACAAAACATATAAGAAGACGTTGAAATTTTAACGAGCCAGCCGATTTACCATAGGGACAATCATATGGTTGATTCACATATGCACATGACACAGTTAACATGCACTATCATCAAACCCTAAGTGCTTTATGTAAGTTTTTTTTTTCTAAAGTCTAGCTGGGGTTAGGCGGACTCCTACCGAAAACAACAGCCGCCTCATGTGGCAGAGGGATTCGATCCTGGGCCTTCAGCTGACCTCGCTTAGCACATGGGATACCACCTCGGTGTAAGTTACCTGTAGAAGAAACAAACAAAACTCATATTCATCATTAAGTAAAAAATTATTTTAACAATCATGAAGCTATGACTTGAACATATAACAATAATGGGATCAGTCACTTAAGAAAACAATGCATGCTAATACATGTCATGAACTTAATATATCGTCCCACCATGACTACGTATGAGACTATTGTCGTACCTAAAATGATTTAGTGCTCAAGATATACATCAGCCTCTATTCTAATATGTTAAAACAAGAGATAAGACCGAGACCTCTTCGCATTCAAGGGAAAAAAACAAACAAGAAAAGGAGTGATCAACCTACTTTTTTTCTAAAGCAATCATCAAGAATTATTGATTGAACCGATTTCTAGGTTTTTGTGAGCATCCTTGGTTTGATAGCAAACTGAATAGGCCGGACCTTGGGCTTACTTCTTGGCTCAATTATACTAGGCTACCTAGAAGAATGTTAATGCTTACCCACATGGGTGATACCCCTATTTATAGTGTTGAGATCTCTTCTAACATTAAGACAGAGAGTCCTAGTTGGCCTTATCTTCAACCAAACTTTCTAATCTAAGACAGACTATTAAAAATAATAATTAATTAAAATAAATTTTTCTACAAATTACAAAGATTTTAAAGATACCAAAAATAAAGTCCAACAATCATATTTTTTACAAACATAACCTAAAAACATAATTTATAAAAAACCAGTTTGGTAAAAAACAATTTTGACTCAACATGTGTAATTATTATTATATATTAACATAAATCACATTGAAAAATGTACTAGTGATCAGACTTGTATGGTGTTCTCATGTTGGGTACCATGACGAGCTTACCTAGTACATGAACATATAGACCAATAATTGGTATGTTAATTGTCCAAGACCAAAGTCTGCTTAGCCAATTCAAACTCGAAGGCCACCAATGAGTGTAGTTACTAATCATCATCTCTCCAAAGGGTTATCTGCATTTCACACACTGAAATGTCTAACCGATATAGAGAGATAATGAGGGTCTCCTGCAAGCATATGTCCAGCATTCTCCATGGTATTCTGCAGGATCCTCAAGTAATTTTCCCATACTAGCATTGTGATTAGGTGCGTCTTCTAAAAGCCTCGTCTTCAGAAAACTCATTGCATCACCCCAACTCACTCAAGATTTACACCTAACTTCATATGTGAGACATCAAAGACAATGTATCTAAAATCTTGAGGCTAGGATTTTTTATGTTAAATTAATATAATTCTCATTTAATTTTTAAATGAATTCATCCAGTAAGCAACCAATTAGTACCATAATAAAATCTTGTACAAGTCATAATTTCATGCAATAATATAAAATTGTTCATGAAAAAAAACTCAATTTATTCATTTAAATATCCATTGATTTCATTGAAAATTTATGCAAGGCCATAGGAAAGTCCAACATCTCCCACTTCACCTAAATATTTTTTTGGGAGAGTAAAAGTTACACTTATATCAAAAACATCCTTTACAAAAGTTCCTGAGTTTAATGTTTTGTTTTCTTAAGTAGGTAAATATCATATGACAAACTATCCCTTTTTAACTTCATCTTCGGTTAATGAATATCGACCAACTATGTGATTAGATTTGCCATGGAATTTGGGATCTTTCAACAATGCAATAGGAGACTGATTATCACAAAAGATGATGACAATCATATGTATGTCACTATATATTCCCATGCTAATCATGAGATTTTTTATCTATATGGCTTCTTTAACTGCTTTCACAACTACATGAAATTTTGTCTCCATAGTAATATTGCAATACCGGATTGCTTCTTTAAGCACCAAGAGATAGCACCACCACCATATATGAAAATGTAACTTTAAGTGAAAAAACTTGTCTAGATAACTTAGCCAATCTATATCTATATATCCCGGAAGAGAGATATATGGTCCCATATATAAAAGATTATAATTTGTTATCAATAATATATCACAATATTTATTTTACTGCAGTCAAATGTAGAAAACACAAAAAATATGTGAAGGTTAGGGAGTTATATTTTGATAAAAAAAAAAGTCAAATCTTACCTCGGGCTCAGGTATCTCTTTCCTATGTTAGTGATGAGCGTAAAAAACTTCGGCAACACTTCGGCTAGTATTACGGATCACCCTAGATCCGATCCAGAAATATCACCCCAAGATCCGATCTAGAGGAACCGCCCAACCTAGAATCCTACCTAGGTTAGGACTATGGAGGATGCCTAGCCTATAGTTCCATCTAGGTTGGAGTTATGGGAGATGTCTGACTGGGCTGGACTGTAAGAAACATCCAACCTATAGTTTTGTCTAGGCTTGGATGTCCCCCTTGTATTTTTACATGATTTTCCTTTTGTAAATCTATAAATATGTGTGCAAAGCTTAGATAATTTTCAATGAAGCTTATTAAGAGCTTTCTCTAATCTTTGTTCTGGTTCCAAATTTTGACTCCTGAGGGAATGTATTTCACCCTCACCTCTTTCTCTTTCCTGCAAGTCACCAGCCCAAATGGAATGTCATTTCTCCCTCCCCATGTCGTCGAACTCTCCATGTCATGCCCCCAAGCAATCGGCCATGAAAGACGACTCTATCTCTCCTCTTTGTTGTGTGTCTCTCTATGTTGTGCTATGCCTCATGTCCCACACTACCCAAATTTTATAGGACCGTCCACTTAGAGTTTGGATCCTGATAGTGGTATCAAAGTGGATTCTTGGGAGCCATGCCAACCAGCTGTCCCTGCACTGGATGATGCAGCAAGAGCCCAAGCCCTTCTAGGTTTTTGTTCAGGTTCAAATAGATGGTATTATTTAATTTCTAGTTGTATTTAATTTAGTAGCGTCAAATTAAATTCTTGTGTAACATTAAGTCAGATCCAACGTTGATCCAACCTGAATCTTGAGGATTCGGCTTGATCTACAACCCCCAATTCATTTTTCTTAAACAAAGAGCTAGGCGACATTCTCGATGGCTTTATAGTCATGTGGCTGAATTTTTTCAACCTGTACCAAGTCTGAATTCAAAGTCTAGTTTAGCCTAGACACTTTTGGAAGGGTCTGACCAACGTAGGTGCTCGACTGTTGTTTCAGGTTATCTCTACCTTGCATGCAGAAGCCCCATGCCTACCCGATTGTGGGAGCACTCAGTGCTATCGGTGTTGTCCACCATTTCTCTACCTACGTAGTGAAAGTGCAGTAGGATCGAGGCAACGAGCACTAGAGGGGGGGTGAATAGTGCTTTTAAAAATTGTCTGCGGAATTTTGACAGATTTTGCAATTCGCAAAGCAAACACACAAAGAACACAATAATTTATCCTGGTTCGGTCTTTCCCGACCTACATCCAGTCCCCAAGCAAAACCAGTTTGAGATTTTCATTATCAACCTTGTGTAACTACAAGATCATACACAGACCAAATCCGGTCCCACTTCCAGTAACACACCTACTAAAAGCAAACAACTCCTTTAAACCAAGGAGTCCTTCCTTTTACAAAAAATTGAAATAAGTAACAACTTACAAAACAACCTACAAGCCCTTCTTATGAATGCAAATGAGATGCAATTGACTTTTGAGGTTGTTGAAATACTCAACTCACGAATTCACTGTCTCTCAAAGGAATTTGAGTGAAAAACTGAAGTGAAAATATCAAGTGAGTGAGAAAACAAATACTTGAATGAATAAGAGTGAAAAGCAAGAAGTAATTCAATTGGATTTCATTCAAATTGATTGCTTTTGAGTGTGAAATGCACTCATATTTATAGTTGAAAGATTTCATATGTTGAGGGTATGAAAGGGTGTCAAAACAGTCTATTTTGAATGATCAAAACGCTTGAAAAATGAAAAGATACGCCTTTTAAAAGTTTCAAGAAAAATGACAAAATTAGTCGACTGGAACAATAGTTAGTCGATTGATAATTAGTCATTAGTAGACTGACAGTTATCGTTGGTCGACTGATGTGTTTATCGAGCCGTTTAAAAATCTGAAGATTTGAAACTTAGTTGACTAAAAAAAAAATAGTTGACTGATAATATCATCAGTAGATTGAGAAACCTTTCAGTCGACTGCTGCTAAACTTTTCTGAAAATACATGTTTTGTCCGGTCGACTGATAAAATCATTAGTCGACTGCTGCTAAATTTCCAGAAAACAGACATTCTATCGGGTCGACTGATAAAGTCTTCGGTCGACTAATTTGATAAAAATGACATTTTGTTTAGAAAATTTGGCATGAAAGAATTAGTCGACTGGTGAGTCTATTGGTCGACTAATAAACACGAAAATTTAAATAAAGAGTTTTCTAAAAAGATTTTCTAAAGACTTTTTAGGTGAAATGCAACTGAAATATGCACTCTAAGTAAGGCTCTTAAAAGAATCTAAGACATTAAATAAATTTAACATTTGCACACAAGTCTTCAAAGATTCTTCATCGAGTTCTTCAATGCTTGTCATATTTCTTCATTGCCTTAGCTGAAATGCAGGTGATTCACTTGTTTATCATCAAAATCTTATACTTGAAGTATCATGTATGACTTCATTGTCGTAACAATCTCCCCCTTTTTGATGATGACAAACTAATCAAAGATGAAGCATTTAGATGCATAGATGGAGATTTTACTCCCCCTATCAATATGCTGCAAAACTTTAGAAGTTAGTACAATCAAAGCACATATATCACATATTGATTGGTTTGCATTTCCATCATTACTTCATGCATTTTTAAGACTTTTTCATAAATGCAATTTTCAATGCTTTCACATGATGCAATATGCAATTTCCATGCATGTGTCTTTGTCTCTTGCAAAGTTCTATCTTTTTCTTAATTAAGATCTATCTTTTTCTCTTAATTTCTCATATTTTCTCATGCAAGTTCTATCTTTTTCTCCCCCTTTGTCATAATAAAAAAGAGGGGCAGACATAGCATAAGCAAAATGTAAGTTCAAGTTCAAAATATTACAACCCATAAAGTATCAAAGTTCAGTAAGGATAGTAAACAAAGATCAGAAGAGTGTCTTTGTCTCATGCAAAGTTTTATCTTTTTCTCAATTAAGATCTATCCTTTTGTCTTAATTTCTCATATTTTCTCATGCAAGTTCTATCTTTTTAATTTGTATACTTTTTCTGGATATTTCTCATTTTCAAAGCTTGGAGGTTGCTCTACATAAACTTCTTCATTGATGTGTCCATTTAAGAATGCACTCTTAACATCAATTTGATATAACTTAAAATTCATGTAACTAGCAAAAGCAAACATCATTCGAATTGACTTCAATCGAGTCACTGGTGCATAGGTTTCATCAAAATCTATGCTTTCTTCTTGATTATAGCCTTGTGCTACTAGCCTTGCTTTGTTTCGAATGACTTCGCTATTTTCATCCAGCTTATTTTGGAAGACTCATCTTGTTCCAATTACTAGATGATCCTTTGGTCTATCAACTAGATCTCATACATTATTCCTAGTAAATTGGTTAAGTTCTTCAGACATGGCCAAAAGCCAAAATTCATCATCACAAGCCTCATTGATATTCTTTGGTTCTATTTTATATATGAAAGCAATATTTGCAATATGTTGCAATTGCCTTCTAGTTTGGACACCACTCTTTATTTCTCCAATAACTTGTTCATGTGGATGATTGGGAACTTCTTTCCAAACCGGTTGAAGAGGAACATTTTCTTGAGAAGTACTCTCTATCAAAGGTTCTTCTTGAAGTATTACTTCTTTTCTTTCGCTTAGAGGAATAACTTGCTCACAATTCTCATCAAATGCAACATGTAAAGATTCTTCAATGCAAGATATTCTTTTATTAAAAACACGATAAGCTTTTCTTCTAGAAGAATATCCAAGAAATATTGATTCATCTGATTTTGAATCAAACTTATCAAGATTATGTTTGGTATTTAAAAGGAAACATTTACTACCAAAAATTTTGAAATATGAGATCTTTGGTATACAATCATAATACGATTCAAAACATGTTTTATGTAAGATTGGTCGAATAAGAACATAACATGCTGCATTTGTTGCTTCAGCCCAAAAGTATTTTGGTAAATTTTTATCTTGAAGCATGGTTCTAGCACATTCTTGCAAAGTTCTATTCTTTCTTTCAACAACTCCATTTTGTGGAGCCGCTCTAGGAAAAGCAAAGTTGTGAGATATACCATGTAGATCATAATACTTTAGAAAAGATTCATTTTCAAATTCACCACCATGATCACTACGAATTTTAATAATAGATGTAGATTTTTCATTTGTAATTCTTCTACAAAGTTTGGAAAATTCAGAAAAAGCATCATTTTTGCTTTTTAGAAAAATCACCTATGTAAATCGAGAATAATCATCTACTATAACAAAAGCATACTTGCTACCATTCAAACTTTGAATTCTAGATGGTCCAAATAGATCTAAATGTAAAAGTTCAAGAGGTCGTTTTGTTGAAACTATATCTTTTGCTTTAAAAGAACTCTTGATTTGTTTACCCATTTGGCAAGCATCACATAAGTGATCCTTCTTATATGGTATTCTAGGTAGGCCTCTAACAAGATCATTCTTAGATAACTTGGAAATAATTTTAAAGTTAACATGTCCAAGTCTCTTGTGCCATAACCATTGAATTTTATTTGAAACAATAAGACATTTTTCATTAAAAGTGGGTAACTCGTCTAGATAAAGTTCATACACATTGTTCCTTCTTTTACCTTTAAAAATGATCTTTTTAGATTAAAAATCAGAAATTAAGCATAAATCATGTTCAAAAGAAACAAAAAAACCTTTATCACATAATTGACTAATGGATAATAAATTATGCATTAAACCATCTACTAAAAGAACATTTTCTATCAAGGGAAATTTTGGATTACCAATATTACCAATACCTATTACTTTTCCCTTGTTATTGTCACCAAAGGTGACAGTTCCTCCATCCTCACTTTGGAGGGTGGAAAATAACTCCGGCCTTCCAGTCATATGTTTGGAACAACCACTGTCCAAGATCCATTTGCTCCTTATTTTGTGTACCTACAACAAAATTAGAAGACAAAGCATTTGACCCCTTTCTATTTTTGGGTCCATGAGAGTTAGTCTTAGGAACCCATATTCATTTGGATTTTGGTTTCCTTTGATAATAAATATTCTTTCCATAAAAAGATTTAGCATTTCTAGAATAATCATGTCTAGGCTTATAAGCATTATAAGTTTCATGATTAGATTTATTTCGATTATAACTAAAAAATTTAGTTCTTTGAACAAATGGTTGAGAATATTGTCTTTGATTCTTCACCACATAGTTTGGTCTATTTTGAGTATCAAAGAAGGTATATCCCAATCCGGTTATATTAACCGAGCATCTTTGAGAACCAAGAAGTCTTTCTAGATTCTCTTGACCATTTGTGAATTTGGTCACTATAGAAAGAAGATCATTTGATTTTTCTTTTAGACTAGTTATTTCTTTTTGTAAGAGATTGGTTCTAATTCCAATTTCTTTTATCTCAAATGCTTGACAAGAGTTTTCCTTCTTGAGATCTTCTATCTCTTGAAGTAACACTTTGTTTTGAGAATCAAGAGTTGAATTTTCAGTTTTTAACTCTTTGTTTTTAGAACTTAGACTCTTAAATTTAGCATATAAATCATTAAATGCTTCTAATAAATCATCATACTCAAATTGACTTACCGAGTCTTCTTGAACTACAAAACACATGTTGGCGACTTCTTTATTTGATTCTTCATCGGAAGAGGAGTTACTATCATCCCAACATGATTGAAATGCCTTTTTCTTCTTGAATTGGTCCTTGGGCTTGATTTTGAGAAGATGACAATCTTTCTTGATGTGTCCTGCCTTTTTGCAGTTAAAGCACTTGACTTCATTGGGATTGGAAGAATCCACTTTCTTTACCTTTCTTTGAAATCTTCCTTTTTTGATGAATCTTTTGAATTGCCTTGTAATGAGGGCTATATCTTCATCTTCATCTTCTTCTGAATTTTCTGAGTCAGAAGTAGCCTTAAAAGCAAGAGATTTCTTCTTGGGTTCTTCTTCTTGTCTGTCTTGAAGTTGGACTTCATATGCCATTAAGTTACCAACCAAATCTTCAAGAGTGAGAGTGTTTAGATCATTTGCTTCTTCAATAGCTGTGATTTTTCTCTCCCATTCAGGAGTTAAACACCTTAGAATTTTTCTGACTAAATCCACTTGTGAATATTCTTTTCCAAGGGATTTCAGAGTGTTAGTGATATCAGTCATTCTTGTTACCATGTCCGATATAGATTCATTTTGCTTCATTTTAAATAATTCAAATTTATGAACTAAAGAAGCAATTTTAGATTCATTTACCTTAGACGTACCTTCGTGAGTCATAAGAATAGTATGTCAGATTTCATTTGCTGTAGAGCATTAAGATATGCGATTGAACTCTACCTTGTCAACGGCATAATACAATGCATTCATAGCCTTGGCATTAAGTAAAGTAGTCTTCTTTTCTTCATCCGTCCATTGGCTGAAATCAGTTGATGGCATTTGGTATTTTTTTGAAACAACTCTCCAAATTTCGAGATCCATGGATTGTAAGAATATTGTTATTCTTACTTTTCAGTATCCATAGTTTGTTTCGTCGAAGAGAGGAGGTCGAACATAGGAGCAACCTTCTTTGTGCTGAGATATTATTGTTGTCATGCTAGATGATGGTCAAATCAAAATAATAGCAAACCTGCTTTGATACCAAATGAAAGTGCAGTAGGATTGAGGCAACGAGCACTAGAGGGGGGGTGAATAGTGCTTTTAAAAATTGTCTGCAGAATTTTGACGGATTTTGCAATTCGTAAAGCAAACACACAAAGAACACAATAATTTATCCTTGTTCGGTCTTTCCCGACCTACATCCAGTCCCCAAGCAAAACCAGCTTGAGATTTCCACTATCAACCTTGTGTAACTACAAGATCATACACAGACCAAATCTGGTCCCACTTCCAGTAACACACCTAATGAAAGCAAACAACTTCTTTAAACCAAGGAGTCCTTCCTTTTACAGAAAATTGAAATAAGTAACTTACAAAACAACCTACACGCCCTTCTTATGAATGCAAATGAGATGCAATTGTCTTTTGAGGTTGTTGAAATACTCAACTCGCGAATTCACTGTCTCTTAAAGGAATTTGAGTGAAAAACTGAAGTGAAAATATCAAGTGAGTGAGAAAACAAATACTTGAATGAATAAGAGTGAAAAGCAAGAAGTAATTCAATTGGATTTCATTCAAATTGATTGCTTTTGAGTGTGAAATGCACTCATATTTATAGTTGAAAGATTTCATATGTTGAGGGTATGAAAGGGTGTCAAAACAGTCTATTTTGAATGATCAAAACGCTTGAAAAATGAAAAGATACGCCTTTTAAAAGTTTCAAGAAAAATGACAAAATTAGTCGATTGGAATAATAGTTAGTCGACTGATAATTAGCTATTAGTAGACTGACAGTTATCATCGGTCGACTGATGTGTTTATCAAGCCGTTTGAAAATCTGAAGATTTGAAACTTAGTCGACTAGAAAAAAATTAGTCGACTGATAATATCATTAGTAGACTGAAAAACCTTTTAGTCGACTGCTGCTAAACTTTTCTAAAAATACATGTTCTGTCCAGTCGACTGATAAAATCATTAGTCGACTGCTACTAAATTTTCAGAAAACAGACATTCTGTCCAGTCGACTGATAAAGTCTTCGATCGACTAATTTGACCAAAATGACATTTTGCTTAGAAAATTTGGTGCGAAAGGATTAGTCGACTGGTGAGTCTATTGGTCGACTAATAAACACGAAAATTTAAATAAAGAGTTTTCTAAAAAGATTTTCTAAAGACTTTGTAGGTGAAATGCAACCGAAATATGCACTCTAAGTAAGGCTCTTACAAGAATCTAAGACATTAAATAAATTTATCATTTGCACACAAGTCTTCAAAGATTCTTCATCAAGTTCTTCAATGCTTGTCATATTTCTTCATTGCCTTAGCTGAAATGTTGTTGATTCACTTGTTCACCATCAAAACCTTGTACTTGAAGTATCATGTACGGCTTCATTGTCGTAACACGTAGTTTTGTCAAGCATTGAGCCCCCCTAGGTTTGGTGTTAACAACCAGGTCAGCACTCCAATAGTCTTGTGCCTTTCTAGCAAGTGCCCAAGCTCTTCTTTAATATGTATTAGTTGACCATATTCTGTCCCAAACCTGTTTGTAATCTTGGACACCCGATATATTATGTAGGCACAAGAGATTATAGAGGAGGTTCGTACGGAGCAACAAGCTCACATCGATCAGGTGGATGCACAGATCACTCAGTTAACACAAAACTTAGACAAGGTTCATGAGTGTATGAATATGCTCAAGAAAAAATTGGATGAATGTTTTTAACGTGTTCTCATGATTATGAACACTATCCAGAATCAACAACAACACAAACATTCCTTAGGGTGACCTAGGAAATCTAGCTTAGGCAACTAGCATCGGGTTCCACAAACAGACCTTACCAGGCCTGCCAACCCCAGTTGGAGTTCTTGAAGTTTACCAAAGCAAACCCCACGAGTTGGTTGTTTCAAACCAAATAGTACTTCAGGATTGCAAAAATGACTGATGAGGATCGGGTTACCTTTGCCTCGATCCACATGGAGGAGGAGGCTATTCGATGGTACCACTGGTTGGAACCCTAGTTAAGAACACCTCCTTGGGAGGCATTTTAAGAGATATGGTGATACAATTTGGTTCATCTACCTACGTCAATCACCATGGCACTGTCCAAGATTCTTCAACAAAGCAACATTATTGATTTTCAGGTAGAATTTAAGAGATTAAGCAACCTTGTTACCAGATTGTCCTAGGAATCATTGATTGGGACATTTATTGCAGGTGTCAAGTCGGACTTGCAAATCGAGGTTTAGGCCACAAGACCCATCTCCTTGATGTAGTGTTTTGAATTGGCACTCATGGCCAAGGTGAAACTATCCAGAATAAGGTTGTGTTAGACCTGCACTAGTTGAACATCCAACTAGATATTCATGTCTCAAGTGAATTCACCCTCCAGCAGAATTGTGTCCCGTTCCTCAATGGTCTATCGATCGATCCACATACCCCTCTTCACAACTAAGGCATACAACAAAATCTCATCTAAAGGTTCATGTGAAGTGACTCTCTCACGAGCATATGGAGGAGCGTCACAAGAAGGGCCTTTGTTGTCACTACGATGAGGTATGAATGAGAGACCATAACTATAAGGCCTTGAATCTATATTTGTGTGATGGTGAGATCTAGGATGGTGAGCCCAATGATGATGAGTTGTCAGACTCGGGTGAAGATGCTCCAGAGGGGGTTTCCAAAATTTTACACTACGCACTAGCTGGTGTAGAGGTACTGCAGATGATGAGAGTGCCAAGTAGAATCAATTAGTTGTCTATCTCTGTGCTGATAGACATTGGTTCAACACACAATTTTGTGTGTGTGCATACTTTCAAAAAGGGCCAAGTGCACGACTACACCCCAACATCCCTTAAAGGTAGTGGTTGGGGATGCCAGCAAGCTCAGTTGCACTGCCCTTTACCCTAGGGTCCAGTTAGAGATTCAGATATTGATCCTAACCATGGATATATACATACTTTCGATAAAAGATGCAGATGTGGTGTTAGGGATGCAATGTCTCCAGTCCTTGGGTTTTGTCTGGTTGAACTACGAGGACATGTCT
Organism: Nuphar pumila; assembly: GCF_984573655.1. NCBI lineage: Eukaryota > Viridiplantae > Streptophyta > Magnoliopsida > Nymphaeales > Nymphaeaceae > Nuphar > Nuphar pumila. The sequence goes on along the minus strand of NC_143253.1, from coordinate 52,164,669 downwards.
ATAGAGTTTGAATATGATAGACATCAGGTGGAGATCTGAGATCCTCCTGTTACGACAATGAAGCCATACATGATACTTCAAGTACAAGGTTTTGATGATGAGCAAGTGGAATTAACTGCATTTCAGCTAAGGCTATGAAGAAATTGAAGAATTTGATGAAGAATCTTTGAACACTAGTGTGCAAATGTTTAATTCATTAAAAAGTCTTAGATTCTTGTAAGAGCCTTACTTAGAGTGCATATTTAGGTTGCATTTTACCTAAAATGTCTTTAGAAAAACTTTTCTAAAAGAAACCCTCTTGAAAATCTTTTTAGAAAACTCTTTTCTTAAATTTTCGTGTTTATTAGTCGACCAATAGACTTACCAGTCGACTAATCCTTTCGCACCATATTTTCTAAAAAGTCATTTTTGTCAAATTAGTCGACCGAAGGTTTTATCAGTCGACTGGACAGAATGTCTATTTTCTGAAAAATTAGCAGCAGTCGACTAATGGTTTTATCAGTCGACTGAACAGAACATGTGTTTTCTAAAAAATTTAGCAGCAGTCGACTAATGCTTTTATCAATCGACCAGACAAAATATTTGTTTTTCAGAAGATTTTAGCAGTAGTCGACTGAAAGGTTTTTCAGTCTACTGATGATATTATCAGTCGACTAATTTTTCTCTAGTGGACTAAGTTTTAAAAGTTCAGATTTTCAAACGGCTCGATTAACAGATCAGTCGACCGACGATAACTGTCAGTCTACTAATAACTAACTATTAGTCAACTAACTGATGTTTCAGTCGACTAATTTTGCCATTTTTCCTGAAACTTCAAAAAGGCGTGTCTTTTCAATTTTCAAAAGTTTTGATCGTTCAAAATGGACTGTTTTGACACCCTTTCATACTCTCAACGTATGAAATTTTTTAACTATAAATATGAGTGCATTTTACACTCAAAACAACTAGAATTCAATCAATTTGAATCATTTACTTCATACTTTTCACTTTTATTCATTCAAGTATTTGTTTTCTCACTCACTTGATATTTTCACTTCAGTTTTTCACTCAAATTCCTTTGAGAGATAGTGAATTCGTGAGTAGAGTATTTCAACAACCTCAAAAGCCAATTGTATCTCATTTGCATTCAAAAGAAAGGCTCATAGGTTGTATTATAAGTTGTTACTTATTTTCTGTAAAAAGGACTACTTGGTTTAAAGGAGTTGTTTGCTTTCAGTAGGGTTATTACTAAAAATGGGACCAGTTTTGGTCTGTGTGATCTTGTAGTTAACAAGGTTGATAGTGGAAATCTCAAGCGGGTTTTGCTTGGGGACTGGATGTAGGTCGGGATAGACCGAACCAGGATAAAATCTTTTGTTCTTTGTGTGATTGCTTTTCAAATTGCAAAATCCTTTAATATTCCACAGATTTTTTTTAAAAGCACTATTCACCCCCCTCTAGTGCTCGTTACCTCGATCTTAGTACACTTTCATTTGGTATCAAAGCAGGTTTGCTATTATTCTGATTTGATCATAATCTAGCATGGCAACTATAACATCTTAGCACAAAGAAGGATGCTCCTCTGTTCGTCTTCCTCTCTTTGACGGAACAAACTATGAATACTGGAAAGTGAGAATGACAATATTCTTGCAATCCATGGATCTCGATATTTGGAGAGTTGTTTCAGATAAGTACCAAACTCCATCAACTGGTTTCAGCCGATGGACCGATGAAGAAAAGAAGACTGCTTCACTTAATGCCAAGGCAATGAATGCATTATATTATGCCGTTGACAAGGTAGAGTTCAATCGCATCTCCCAATGTTCTACAACAAATGAAATCTGACATACTCTTCTCGTGACTCACGAAGGTACGTCTAAGGTAAAGGAATCTAAAATTGCTTCTTTAGTTCATAAATTTGAATTGTTTAAAATGAAGCAAAATGAATCTATATCGGACATGGTAACAAGAATGACTGATATCACTAACACTCTGAAATCCCTTGGAAAAGAATATTCACAAGTGGATTTAGTCAGAAAAATTCTAAGGTGTTTAACTCCTGAATGGGAGAGAAAAACCACAGCTATTGAAGAAGCAAATGATCTAAACACTCTCACTCTTGAAGATTTGGTTGGTAACTTAATGGCATATGAAGTCCAACTTCAAGACAGACAAGAAGAAGAACCCAAGAAGAAATCTCTTGCTTTTAAGGCTACTTCTGACTCAGAAAATTCAGAAGAAGATGAAGATGAAGATATTGCCCTCATCACAAGGCAAATCAGAAGATTCATCAAAAAGGGAAGATTTCAAAGAAAGGTAAAGAAAGCAGATTCTTACAATCCCAATGAAGTCAAGTGCTTTAACTGCAAAAAGGAAGGACATATCAAGAAAGATTGTCATCTTCTCAAAATCAAGCTCAAGAACCAATTCAAGAAGAAAAAGGCATTTCAAGCATGTTGGGATGATAGTGACTCCTCTTCCGATGAAGAATCAAATAAAGAAGTCGCCAACATGTGTTTTGTAACTCAAGAAGACTCGGTAAGTCAATTTGAGTATGATGATTTATTAGAAGCATTTAATGATTTATATGCTAAATTTAAAAGTCTAAGTTCTAAAAACAAAGAGTTAAAAAATGAAAATTCAACTCTTGATTCTCAAAACAAAGTGTTACTTCAAGAGATAGAAGATCTCAAGAAGGAAAACTCTTGTTAAGCATTTGAGATAAAAGAAATTGGAATTAGAACCAATCTCTTACAAAAAGAAATAACTAGTCTAAAAGAAAAATCAAATGATCTTCTTTCTATAGTGACCAAATTCACAAATGGTCAAGAGAATCTAGAAAGACTTCTTGGTTCTCAAAGATGCTCGGTTAATAAAACCGGATTGGGATATACCTTCTTTGATACTCAAAATAGACCAAACTATGTGGTGAAGAATCAAAGACAATATTCTCAACCATTTGTTCAAAGAACTAAATTTTTTAGTTATAATCGAAATAAATCTAATCATGAAACTTATAATGCTTATAAGCCTAGACATGATTATTCTAGAAATGCTAAATCTTTTTATGGAAAGAATATTTATTATCAAAGGAAACCAAAATCCAAATGAATATAGGTTCCTAAGACTAACTCTCATGGACCCAAAAATAGAAAGGGGTCAAATGCTTTGTCTTCTAATTTTGTTGTAGGTACACAAAATAAGGAGCAAATGGATCTTGGACAGCGGTTGTTCCAAACATATGACTGGAAGGCCGGAGTTATTTTCCACCCTCCAAAGTGAGGATGAAGGAACCGTCACCTTTGGTGACAATAACAAGGGAAAAGTAATAGGTATTGGTAATATTGGTAATCCAAAATTTCCCTTGATAGAAAATGTTCTTTTAGTAGATGGTTTAATGCATAATTTATTATCCATTAGTCAATTATGTGATAAAGGTTTTTTTGTTTCTTTTGAACATGATTTATGCTTAATTTTTGTTTTTTAATCTAAACAGATCATTTTTAAAGGTAAAAGAAGGAACAATGTGTATGAACTTTATCTAGACGAGTTACCCACTTTTAATGAAAAATGTCTTATTGTTTCAAATAAAATTCAATGGTTATGGCACAAGAGACTTGGACATGTTAACTTTAAAATTATTTCCAAGTTATCTAAGAATGATCTTGTTAGAGGCCTACCTAGAATATCATATAAGAAGGATCACTTATGTGATGCTTGCCAAATGGGTAAACAAATCAAGAGTTCTTTTAAAGCAAAAAATATAGTTTCAACAAAACGTCCTCTTGAACTTTTACATTTAGATCTATTTGGACCATCTAGAATTCAAAGTTTGAATGGTAGCAAGTATGCTTTTGTTATAGTAGATGATTATTCTCGGTTTACATGGGTGATTTTTCTAAAAAACAAAAATGATGCTTTTTCAGAATTTTCTAAACTTTGTAAAAGAATTACAAATTAAAAATCTACATCTATAATTAAAATTCGTAGTGATCATGGTGGTGAATTTGAAAATGAATCTTTTCTAAAGTTTTATGATTTACATGGTATATCTCACAACTTTGCTTTTCCTAGAGCGGCTCCACAAAATGGAGTTGTTGAAAGAAATAATAGAACTTTGCAAGAATGTGCTAGAACCATGCTTCAAGATAAAAATTTACCAAAATATTTTTTGGCTGAAGCAATAAATACAGCATGTTATGTTTTGAACCGTGTTCTTATTCCACCAATTTTACATAAAACATGTTTTGAATTGTATTATGATTGTATACCAAAGATCTCATATTTCAAAATTTCTGGTAGTAAATGTTTTTTGTTAAATACCAAAGATAATCTTGATAAGTTTGATTCAAAATCAGATAAATCAATATTTCTTGGATATTCTTCTAGAAGTAAAGCTTATCGTATTTTCAGTAAAAGAACATCTTGTATTAAAGAATCTTTACATGTTGCATTTGATGAGAATTGTGAGCAGATTATACCTCTAAGCGAAGGAGAAGAAGTAATACTTCAAGAAGAACCCTTGATAGAGAGTACTTCTCAATAAAATATTCCTGTTCAACCGGTTTGGAAAGAAATTCCTAATCATCCACATGAACAAGTTATTGGTGAAATAAAGAGTGGTGTCCAAACTAGAAGACAATTAGAAAAATATATTGCAAATGTTGCTTTCATATCTAAATTAGAACCAAAGAATATCAATGAGGCTTGTGATGATGAATTTTGGCTTTTGGCCATGTCTGAAGAACTTAACCAATTTACTAGGAATGATGTTTGGGATCTAGTTGATAGACCAAAGGATCATCCAGAAATTGGAACAAGATGGGTCTTCCGAAATAAGCTGGACGAAAATGGTGAAGTCATTCGTAACAAAGCAAGGCTAGTAGCACAAGGCTATAATCAAGAAGAAGGCATAGATTTTGATGAAACCTATGCACCGGTGGCTCGATTAGAGACAATTCGAATGATGCTTGCTTTTGCTAGTTACATGAACTTCAAGTTATATCAAATTGATGTTAAGAGTGCATTCTTAAATGGACACATCAATGAAGAAATTTATGTAGAGCAACCTCCAGACTTTGAAAATGAGAAATATCCAGAAAAAGTGTACAAATTGAAAAGAGCTTTGTATGGACTCAAATAAGCACCAAGAGCATGGTATGAAAGACTACGAAATTTTCTAGAACAATCTGGTTTTTCCATTGGTCGGGTAGACTCCACTTTATTTATTAAAAATCTTAATTCAGATATTCTTATTGTGCAAATTTATGATGATGACATAATATTTGGTTCTACTAATGATTTTCTTTGTAAAGAATTTGCTAAAGCTATGCATGAAGAGTTTGAAATGAGCTTGATGGGCGAATTAAACTACTTCCTTGGACTTCAAATAAAGCAAACTGAAGAAGGAATCTTCATCAATCAGGCTAAGTATACAAAAGAACTTCTCAAGAGATTTGGGATGGACTTATCGAAATCAAGAAGGAATCCTATGAGTACAACTACTTCTCTTAATAAAGATGAAAATGGTAAAAGTGTAGATACTAAGCTCTACAGAGGTATGATCGGATCTCTATTATACTTAATTCCTAGTTGACCTGATATTATGTTTAGTGTTTGTATATGCGCAAGATTTCAAGCTAATCCAAAGGAATCTTATTTAATTGCCGTAAAACAAATTCATAGTTATTTGAAAGATACTTCAGATTTCAGTTTGTTTTACCCAAAATCATCTTCCTTTGATTTAGTTTCATATAGTGATGCAGATTTTGCAGGAAGTAAATCTGATCGCAAGAGTACTAGTGGAACTTGTCTTTTCTTAGAAAATTCTTTAGTCTCTTGGTTTAGTAAAAAGCAAAATTCAGTGTCACTCTCAACAACTGAAGCAGAATATATAACGGCTAGTTTAGCATGTTCACAAGTACTATGGATGAAACAGACCTTAAAAGATTTTGGTTTGAATTACTCCACAACAACTATTTATTGTGATAACACTAGTGCTATAAATCTTTCGAAAAATCCTGTTCAGCACTCAAGAACTAAGCATATTGAAGTTAGACATCATTTCTTAAGAGATCATGTGTTAAAAGGAGATATTTCGTTAAATTTTCTTTCCACTAAAGAACAACATGCCGATATCTTCACTAAACCTCTTAAAAATGAAGATTTTATGAGAATTATGAGAGAACTAGGTATTTTCTTGTTTTGGATTTATAAAAATGCTAATTTTTAAACAATATCTCAAAATCGCACTATATTAGTCGACCAATAAAAATTTAGTCGACTGATGCTTTAAAATTTTTATAATGTATCGCACCATATTAGTCGACCAATATATTTCTAGTCGACTGATGTTTTTAGAATAAGACGCACATTCTTAGTCGACCGATAAAGTTTTAGTCGACTAAATTTTTTTTAAAATTTTAAATGAAGGGACCCGATACCCCTTGGATTTTTTTTAACACCCATTTTTTTTAAATAGGCATCGTTTCATTTTCACACCTTTTCATTTTTATTTTAAAGGAACGAAACCCTTAAAACGAAAACCCATTTTTGGTCTCTTTCCTCTATCTCTTCCGAAAAACCCTCGGAGTGTCATTCGATCTTCGCCAGGATTTTCTTGCCGTGACAAGGAGACGCTGGAATCTTCTGGCCGTGATCTTAAAACGCTGGAATCCTCTTGCAGTAACTGGCGCATCTTCAAAACACGTCGGAACACTCTTGTCGTGACGGTGTATCTTCAGCCATTGCCAGAATCCCCTTGTGGCAGCCTTCACACTCGCCGTTAGCCACCGTATCTTCCTTCGTTTCTGAACGCCGGACAACATTTTCCCCTTGCCGGACGTCATTTGGAAGCCGACATTCATTTTTTTTTTGTAAATCTGTTCTTAATCATGCCTTGTACGAAGTCTGCATCTGCAAAAGGTTTAGGTTCTCCTCCTCCTACACCTTCTTCAAGACATGTTTTTTCACTCAGATTACTCCAAAATCCTCTTTTATATGATACTTTTGGATCAATTTCTGCACTACCTATTTTACCAGGCCGAAATGTACTGTTTCGCCTGTTTTCTCGTTATAACATAAGAGAATTATTTCCTGGAATTTCACATATTTTTGATGCCTATGCAGATACCCTTCACTATCCTTTTCTGATTCACTTGTTTTACACGAATTTACAAATTAATCATGAAACTGGAGTTCTTTCTTCTCTTGTTCGTGATGTTGAAATCGAGTTTGATTCTAAACTGCTTGGAGAAATTCTAGAAATTCCATCTTCAGACACTCTTTTCAATACTGTTGAACTAAATGATGAAAGAATTTTTGAACAAATTCTTCTTCCAAGTGCACCTCACTGCCCTCCTTTCAAAAATACCAATCTTCAAACTCGTGCACGCATTGCTGGACGAATCCTTGCCCACAATGTTCTACCTAAAACTGGTTCTTTTGATTACTATTCCACAGATCTATCTACGGCTCTTTATGTTTTATTTGGAAATATTTCTGTAAATTGGGCCAATGTGTATTTTACAAATTTGTGGAAATAAAAACCATTTCTTCCTTATGGTTGTCTTTTAACTCGTATTTTCAGACATTTCAAAGTTCCTTTAACAAATGAAAAATATATTGAGCAAAAGGAGTTATTTGATCAAACAATTTTTAAAAGAATAAAATTAAATATCTGCCTCCTTTAAATGTTGATCAAACTGAACCATCTGATCCTACTGAACCATCAATTTCTGAACCCTCATCATCTTTTGCGACACCTTCATCTCAAGCAAAAAGAAAGAAATTTTCTACAAGTCAAGACAATGATGAAGTTATGCAGAGACTGGAAGCTTTGGAGCTGCATCAACATACTTTTCGTGAAGATGTGACTCAACAACTATCTTCGATTCAGAAAGAGATTACTTCAATCAAGGATTTGCTCAACTCACTTTTCTGATCTTTGTTGTCTAAACTTTCATACTTTATGGGTTGTAATATTTTAAACTTGTATCTCTATTTTGCTTATGTTATTTCTGCCCTTACTCTTTTTTATTCTGACAAAGGGGGAGAAAAAGATAAAAGATAACATTACATTGAAATTGAAATGCGAAATTAAGAGAAAAAGTAAGCTTTGAATGAATGCATGAAGTAATGATGAATGGAAATGCAAACCAATCAATATGTGATATATGTGCTTTGAAAGTACTAACTTTTAATGTTTTGCAGCATATTGATAGGGGGAGTAAAATCTCCATCTATGCATCTAAATGCTTCATCTTTGATTAAGTTTGTCATCATCAAAAAGGGGGAGATTGTTACGACAATGAATCCATACATGATACTTCAAGTACAAGGTTTTGATGATGAGCAAGTGAAATCAACTGCATTTCAGCTAAGACTATGAAGAAATTGAAGAATTCGATGAAGAATCTTTGAAGACTAGTGTGCAAATGTTTAATTCATTAAAAAATCTTAGATTCTTGTAAGAGCCTTACTTAGAGTGCATATTTAGGTTGCATTTTACCTAAAATGTTTTTAGAAAAACTTTTCTAAAAGAAACCCTCTTGAAATTTTTTTTAGAAAACTCTTTTCTTAAATTTTCGTGTTTATTAGTCGACCAATAGACTTACCAGTCGACTAATCCTTTCGCACCATATTTTCTAAAAAGTCATTTTTGTCAAATTGGTCGACCGAAGGTTTTATCAGTCGACTGGACAGAATGTCTATTTTCTGAAAAATTAGCAGCAGTCGACTAATGGTTTTATCAGTCGACTGAACAGAACATGTGTTTTCTAAAAAATTTAGCAGCAGTCGACTAATGCTTTTATCAATCGACCAGACAAAATATTTGTTTTTCAAAAGATTTTAGCAGTAGTCGACTGAAAGGTTTTTCAGTCTACTGATGATATTATCAGTCGACTAATTTTTCTCTAGTTGACTAAGTTTCAAAAGTTCAGATTTTCAAACAGCTCGATTAACAGATCAGTCGACCGACGATAACTGTCAGTGTACTAATAACTAACTATTAGTCGACTAACTGATGTTTCAGTCGACTAATTTTGTCGTTTTTCCTGAAACTTCAAAAAGACGTGTCTTTTCATTTTTCAAAAGTTTTGATCGTTCAAAATGGACTGTTTTGACACCCTTTCATACTCTCATTGTATGAAATTTTTTTAACTATAAATATGAGTGCATTTTACACTCAAAACAACTAGAATTCAATCAATTTGAATCATTTACTTCTTGCTTTTCACTCCTATTCATTCAAGTATTTGTTTTCTCACTCACTTGATATTTTCACTTCAATTTTTCACCCAAATCCCTTTGAGAGATAGTGAATTCGTGAGTAGAGTATTTCAACAACCTCAAAAGTCAATTGCATCTCATTTGCATTCAAAAGAAAGGCTCATAGGTTGTATTGTAAGTTGTTACTTATTTTCTGTAAAAAGAAGGACTCCTTGGTTTAAAGGAGTTGTTTGCTTTCAGTAGGGTTGTTACTGAAAGTGAGACCGGTTTTGGTCTGTGTGATCTTGTAGTTAACAAGGTTGATAGTGGAAATCTCAAGCGGGTTTTGCTTGGGGACTGGATGTAGGTCGGGATAGACCGAACCAGGATAAAATCTTGTGTTCTTTGTGTGATTGCTTTTTAAATTGCAAAATCCTTTAATATTCCACAGATTTTTTTTAAAAGCACTATTCACCCCCCCTCTAGTGCTCGTTGCCTCGATCCTAGTACACTTTCACCTCCCTGGTCACCTTCTTCTATGGCTAAGTCTAAACAGCTCACCAAGGTGACTCAGGAGTGTGTGTCTCAGATGTTCATAATGATGGTAGTAGACGGGTACCCATGGCCCCAAATGAGACATGAATCCATATGGAGGCCTTGCTCCAAAAGTTTGGCATAGTATTTGATGAGCCTAAAGGCCTTCCACTGTAATATCCGAGTTTGTTTCTAGACTTTTTTTTGAATTTTTGATTTTTATTATTATGTGTTGAAGTGAAATCTTAATATTTGGTTAAAAAGAATGCGTTGGAGGGTTCTAAGGGTTTAAAAATAAAAATAAAAAACATATTTAACCCTACACACCTAGAGCTTTTGGAAATTCGAGTCATATTTCGATAAAATCCAGACTTAATCTTGTTAGAATTAATTAAAATAAATAATTTAGAGGCTTAAAACTTCAAAAATATATTGATAAAATTTAGTTGGGTGTGAATTAGATTTAATTAAATGCATTAGTATTTCATGTGAATTTTGAATAAATTTAATTTAGAAAGAATTTAACTTGAATTTCATGGAATGGATTTCAAAAATTAGCTAGAATTTATAAAATGGTTGGAGTCCATAGGTGGGCTCTCCCATCCTATGTGGCATCCTATTTAAAGTTTTAAATTGGTAAAAAACAAAAATAACTTTGAAAATGAGGTGAAAATCAAACTTACTAAAATAAGAGGAAAAAGGTTGAAAGTCAAAACTTGCCAAAATCCAAAAATAAGGCCCCATAAGGGTGACGCCCTTTTTGAGAAAGCTCTAGAAGGGTCCAGCAAGGGCTGAACCCATGAATAAAATAAGGAAAGAAAAAAAAAGATGATAATAAAAAAAAGATTATATATATATATATATATATATATATATATATATATATATATATATATATATATATATATATATATATATATATATAACCAAGTCAAACTTGCTTGCCAAGCAAGCAAGTTTGACACAAAAAATAGTAAGTTTTGAACCCAAAGAGGGGGGGCTGACGTCCAGCCAATATGGCCTTATATTATATGCCATATAATGTATATACTATAGTATAGAATATGCCCTAAGCTAGTTAAAGTAAGATATATAAAAAGAAAAAAAAAAAGAAAATGACATGGCAATAGAACTTGCCATTTCAAAGTTTTAGAAAGAGGAGGGGGTCAACAATGGGGGTCGACCTACCCCCTCCCTCATATACTTTTTCATATATAGCTTTATATATTATACTATGTGTATAAAGTATGTATTATACTTAGGAGAAATAAAAAGGGGAAGGCTTGAAAAAAAAAGGAGAAAATAGCAAAATGGTAAGTAGCTTGTTTTAAAATTTAAAAATCTTTTTAAGATTAGATCAAGGGCCAGGAATTAACCCAGACCTTGACCTATTTCAATGGGTTATAAAAGAGGAGAGGGGCTCACGCCCCCCTCTATTTTGCCTCTTTGGTGATTTTTTTTCAAGTTCTCTCAAATCCCTCTCTCTTTTCCCCAAATCTTTTCTTCTCCTTTTCTTTCTCCTACACAAGTAGAGAATTTTTCATCTCTCTTGGGTTTACAAGAGAGGCTTCCACGTGGTTCAAGGAGTTTTGGAAGAACATTACCAAGCTCGTAGTATGCGTGGATCGGCAGGAGCGTGTGAAAAGACCGACCGGATTCGTAGGAGCAATTTTTTTTCAACAAAAAGGTAGGTGATATATACTCCTCTTGTAAAACAAAATTTATGGTACAAATTCCATGGTTTTTTCATAATCATAGACCCTAAACAAACCCTCACATACGTGGGTTTGGCATAGGGCTATTGAACTATGGAAAAAGAGTGGTTTTTCAAGAGAAAATCATCTTGAAAACATGTTTTTTTTTCAAAAACTGGTTTTTTAGAAAAGAAATCTGTAAAAATTAAAAATATGTAAATTATGTCATGATTTTCCTACAAGTATTAATTTAGATTAATAGAGTAGGTTGTTGTAGGCATTCTGTAAAAATTTGGTGAATTTTTGTGGTCAAAATTTTGAGATATCGCAATTTTAGTCATATCAGGTTTTTCAGAAAAGAAATTGATAAATTTAGAAAAAACATGAATTTCGTAGTTAGATTCATGCAATTTTTAATTATAATTGGTAGATTATGTTTATGTGGATACTCTGTAGTTTTTGTAGATTTTTTTAAATTTTATTTGTATGTAAATTTCATGATTTATTTCATTAATTGTGTATTTCCCCAAATTAATTTCTCAAAAAATAATGCATGTGAGAGATGGGTCAGTTTTTACGGCCAAATGGCTGAGGAAAATATAATTTTTCTCATCTAGAGTAGATCATACTTAATTGGTAGTTTTATTTTAGTTTTTAATTAAAATTATGTCAAAAAAATATGGGTGTACAGATTCGGATGACCCAGTTTGGTTCAACCCAAATGCATAGACCTGGTATTACTTCTTTTTGGCCATACATTCGGCCAGTAAAATGCCCGTAATTCTCTCATCCAGAAGAGTTTGGATGAGCAGTTTGTTGTGCTGAAAAGCTAACAAAATTTCCTACATTCTATACAATTTTGAGCTTTGTTCATAGAATGAGCTCGACTCTGTGATATTCGGAATAGAAAAGAGCATGTCGGTGGTAAAACGTTTGTAACTTCCCTATACAAAAGAATTTTTATGAATGGTTTGTGGCTACAAAAAGCTGAAAAATTTCCTCCAATATGTGAAAATTTTAGCTCTATTTACTGAATGTAAAAGTTTTTGTTAACTCTATAAGAGTCGAACAGAGTTAGGAGTTTCACAAATTTGAGCTGATCTAAGGACTGAATCCCGACATTTGCGTTCTTTGCATATGTTTCGCATAATTTTTCTGTTATAATGAGCATGCAAAATGTGTATGTATAGTTTTATGCCTGATTTTATACAGGGTATGATATGCCTATCCTAAGGCATGAATGAATGTTGGAAAAGACTAAACATACTGCCTGAAAGGGGTTAAGCGTAATTAAGGGATCGAAGAGTCTAACATGTAAAGTGCAATGTTTATTCTTGAATGTGATTTTTTTTCCTGCATGTCAAATCCTATTATATGGTGATGATGATGATGTGATGTTGTAATTATGTAGATGTAAAACTCAAGATTTTTTTCTTGATAATTAAAATGAATAAATGATGAATTATTTGTGTATTCATGACTATAATCATGAATTCTTGATTTTCTTGAAATTTTTGATTTTCTTGATATTCTTGATTTTTTTTATATTCTTGATTTTTTTATTTTGATTAATTATGAATCTTTGTCTCAAGTTATTAATATTATTTTAAAAATAATTGAAAAAAACTAAAATATGTGGATTAAATAAGAAAGTAAATTATTTTAGACTATGGATTTTGGATTTGGATCTAATCTCATTGGATTGGACCAATAATATCAGATGTCATTATTATTTCGATAAAAACGCCAATCAGTGGCTCATCTATTAAATCAGAGTTGACTTTGACATTCCTCATTTTGAGGGCATCAAAATCAACTATTCACATGCCCAAATTGGTATTGATTTGAATATTTTATCAGTGACTGAAGTTCATGCCTAATTATAGGTCAAAAATTAACATTTTTTTATATCAAGTAAATCTTTTTGCCAATCTGTATGCGTACGATTAAATCTAAGACCTCCACGACGATCTACATTTTGAGGACTATCAAATAAACTATTTAAACATTCAATTCTGACAAGTCTTTGGGTTTGTAGGTCTCCCGAAAAGTTACCATGTCACTAAAGCCCAAGCCAAGGTAAAAAGTCTCTACTTTTCTTTTATAGCTTAAGTAATTTCGAAATTTAATTAATTAGGTCTCATAATTTATTGTCTTATCTTATTAATAAAAAAAATAATAAATATTAACTTCTTATATTAGAGATGAGACTCTTGTATAAGCCCATCTATAATTAATTAGGTTTTATTTAATGCAGATCACGCTGACCAGTTTTACGGTCTTTAAAAATAACAACCAACAAAGTTGCGTTTCTAAAAAAAAATCGAAAAACAAGAACCAAATATTATACTAAGCAAAAAATCAACAAAACTAGTTTTTGCAATGCATATGCTCTAATCTACTATGCAGACAACAAAAAGGATCAGGAATCGATTAATCTAATAAGAATAACATTGCAAAAAAATAAAAAAGTAAACTATCTACTGTGCAATGCTGAAAATGAATCTAAACTATATACTACTCTAATAATGAGACAGGGGAGAAGAAACATACCTCGCAGTCCATCTTCGATGGAAGGGTTGAGAAGAAAGCGGTCTCAAACGAAATCTCACATGAACCACCACTTCTTGGACGACAGGGAGGAGAAGAGCCGACAACATAGAGAAGAGAGAGGGGAGAGAGGGAGTAAGAGGGGGCATGAATCCCAATGTGGAAGACGCCCCCTCTTCTAAATTTATAATATTTATAATGTAAAACTAGGGTAAAACAAAAATTTCTAAAAACATCTGTTTATTTTTCAAAAATTCTAAAAACTACCTTGTTAAAAATGTGTTTTCAAAAATAACTTTCCTAAACTAATTAAAATACTAATTAGGAACTCCTAAACTAATTAATACACTTCAAAAAAAACATGCAAAAGGGGTCTAGAATACACATTTTTTCCTTATTTTGAATTTCAAATAGCATCTTGGAAAAATGTCAATAAGACTAGGTTTTTAAATCAATTTTTCGACACATCATGCATAAAAACATGAATTAATAATGCATAAATTATGCATGATCAAATTCTCCCGTGCTTATCGTTTGCTAGTCCTCGAGCAAACTAGCCCTGAACAAGAAAGATTAAAAGCAAAACAAGAAAATCAAATCCTAACTCACTTTCGTAGGAATCATGGTTGCATTTAGCATATGCAATAAGCTCTTTAAACCCCTGGGTTGCCCCAGTGGACGAGTAAGGTCTCGTGAGTGTTTACAGTGATGCTACCTACAAACATTTCTGTCATGTATACATAAAGATTCAACTTCAAAAAACATTAGGTAGTTAAGGAGTTTGTCCAAACAAATATTTCATGCCATTACACTTTCAAAACATATTTAGAGGCTTTGCATGTAATCACAGAATAAACACTTTTTTCTTAACTTTTCTAAAATTCGTAATCATTTTGCTTTAGTCTCAAAAAATTAAATATACACATGTCATTGCTTATTTATCCTTATTTATATGTTTTCTACACAAGTTTCCCAAGATTATTGTTAAGCAATGAACTTTGTCGTTATGCTCTTGATTTTTTTTTTCAAAATTTTAACACTTTTTCTTTCTTTCAGTTGAGCACTATATTAAATTTTTAGGTTTTCGTGACCTATATAACAACCTTTGGGTCAGTGACTCCCAGGTCAGATGACCTTAGGGCACTAGATACAAAGTATCCCTCAGACTTAATTGCTTGAGTCACTAGATTTTCTATTTTTATAGTTTTACATATAACTTTCTTCTTGTCTTGTGCAATGTAAACATCTCTTAGGCTCTCTATAAAGTCTATGTAGCGGGCTTTTGGGCTGGTGGCTCTCAAACCAGATGACCTTAGGGCACCAGGTGTTAACACCCCTTAGGCTCTACTTGCTCGAACCAAATAGGCCACAAATATTGACTTAGACAAAGAAGTGATTTTCTTCATTATCCTTTTTGACGTGGGAATCAAACACTTTAACTTGTGTTTGAGCCTAGTAACTAGGGAATACAAAGAGATCATACAATTAAACATATGTTCTTTTTTTTCACTTTTGAGCTCTTATTTCTAAAATTGTTTATTTGCTTAGTTTTCAAAAATAATGTTGTGCATATTCATACTTGTGATTCAAAATGAACTCTAACATGCATCTATCATCATTTCTTTGAAATCCATATAAATGACCCCATTTTCTAGATTAGTGTTAGAAAAGTTTTTTTTGTGGGGCTTAAAAATTCTCCAAAATGATGGATTATGTAAAGCATTCATATAAGGTTTAAAACTCATTCCTTAAAAGCCTATTTTTCATAAGTCTTCATCAATGTAGATACATGAACAGAAAGAAAAAATTTAGGTGTGCAAACTACACCCTTCCCCATGCTTGAATGATACTGTCCTCAATGACACTCCCCCATGCTTATATGCAACTAAATAAATGCACACTAAGAAACAAAAACATACAAGGAAAGGAATAGAGGTCACCTGATCCACGCTATGAAATCTCATCTACTGTTGCATATTGTACTGGCTTCTGAAGAGATTCCACCTGTCTGATTACCTGCAACTCATCACACTTAAAAAGATAAAATACCATGCATACATGATCTGTCTTCCATACACATGAACCGAAAGGAAAGAAATATGCAAATAACTATGAAAACTACTAGATGCTAATGGTATAATATACATACACTATGCACTACCTCACACATCTACGAGGTCAATGACCTTGATGTCCCGACTAGTAACGGCATCATAAATGCAGAGCCTCAATAGTTGCCCATTGACCTTGAAGTTCCCACCCGTTCGTGGGTCCAAAATATCAACAACACCATGCGGGAATACCTCCTGGATGAACTGATCATCCCATCTCAACTTTAGTTTCCTTGGAAATAATTGGAGACATGAATTGAAAAGGCAAACCTTCTGACCAGGCTTGAACTGTTTCCTTAAAATATGTTTATCATTTTAATGCTTAGTTCAAGCCTTAAAGATTTTGGCACTCTTATACGCATCATTTCATAACTCCTTGAGTTCACTCAACTGCAACTTTTGCTCTGCGTCAGCTTGGGCCATGTTAAAATTAAATTTCTTAACCGCTCAATGAGCCTTATGTTCCAATTCAATAGGGAGATGTCATAATTTCTAAAAAACCAATCGATAAGGGAACATGCCAATTGGAGTCTTGAAAGTAGTCCTATATGGCCATAATGCATCGTTTAAGCGTTGAAACCAGTCCTTTCAGTCTTGCCAATCTGTCTTTTCAAGAATCCATTTGATCTCCCTGTTGAAGATCTCGACCTGGCCACTTGTCTGTGGATGGTTTGGTGTAGCAATCCGATGATGTACTGAATACTTCCTAAGGAAGCAACGTGTACATTCTTGAAGTGCTTGCCTCCATCGCTAATCATGGCTCTCGGAATGCCGAACCTGCTAAAGATATTATGCTTGATGAATCAAAGTACCTCTTTGTGATCATTGGTTCGGGTGGCCACGACCTCGACCCACTTGGATACATAGTCTACGGCTACTAAGATATAAACATTGCCAAACGAGGGCAGAAAGGGACCTACAAAATCAATGCCCCATATATCAAAAATCTCAACAACAAGAATGGAGAGCAGGGGAATTATATTACTCTTCAAAATATTTTCTGTTTGCTAACAATGTAGGCATCTCCAACAAAAATCATGTGAATCTCAATGAAGTGTCGGCCACCAAAATCCAGATTGGAGGATCTTTGTGGTGGTCTTCCGACTGAAAAAGTGGCCTCCACAAGCCAAGAAATGACAAAACTCTAAGATGGACTCAAACTCCTCTTCGATAACGCACCTTCAAATCATCTGGTCTGGATATAACCTGAACAACTCTGGATTCTCCCAGAAATAGTGTTTCACCTGCGCTATAAAACGATCTCTCTCATTCTTGTTCCAATGCATAAGGAACATTCCAGTCACATAGAGAAGTTGCTCATTAGGGAAGGAATCGTCAATCTATCCCTGACTAGTGGATGATTCCACAGTCAGTCTGGATAGATAATCTGCTACAAGATTCTCGCATCCACTCTTGTCTTGAATCTCGAGATCAAATTCTTATAGCAGAAGGATCCAGCGGATGAGATGCAGTTTAATATCTTTTTTACTCATCAAATACTATAGAGCAACATGATCCGAGTAAACGATAACCTTGTAGCCCAATAAATAGGAACAAAATTTTTCTAATGCAAACACTACAGCTAGCAATTCCTTTTCTATAGTAGTGTAGTTCATTTGAGCCTCGAAAAGGGGTCTGCTAGAGTAATAAATGACATGAGATTTTTGTTCGATATTCTGGCCAAGAATGGCTCTCACCGCGTAATCAGACGCATCACACATGATTTTGAAAGGCACCGACCAATCAAGGGATTAGAGAATAGGTGTTGTGGTCAGGGCCTCCTTTAGAGACAAGAATGCCTTCAGATAGGCATCATCAAAATAAAGTGGTTGGTCTTTTGAAAGCATATTACATAACGGTCTAGAGATTTTGTTGAAATCTTTGATGAACCATCGATAGAAACTTGCATGCTCTATGAACGATAGTACCTGCCGCACTGAGGTCGATAGAGAAAGTTTGGCTATGGGCTCCACTTTGGCTCTGTCGACCTCGATCCCTTTCTCGGACACAATGTGTCCAAAAACAATCGCCTACTGCACCATGAAATGACTCTTTTCCCAGCTGAGCACAAGATTTGTCTCCATGTATCATTTAAGCACTCTCACTAATTTTTGGAGACAATTATCAAACAAAGTGCCATAAACTGAAAAATCATCTATGAAGATCTCAAGGACGTCATCCACCATATGGGAGAAAATTGCCATCATGCACCTCTGAAATGTTGATAGGGCATTGCAAAGCTCAAACGACATTCTCCTAAATGCGAATGTGCCATAAGGATAGGTGAATGTAGTCTTCTCTTGGTCCTTAAGGTAAATGACCATCTGATTATATCCTGAATAACTATCCAAGAAACAAAAATAATGTTGGCCTGCGAGTCTATCTAAGATCTGGTCAATGAACAACAACTGGAAGTGATTTTTCTGCGTTACGTTGTTCAGTTTCCTATAATCAATGCACACTCGCCACCCCATGGTAGTCCTTATAGGGACTCTCTCTCCTTTCTCATTAATCGTAATGGTGAGCCCAGATTTCTTGCGAACAACCTGGGTTGGGCTCACCCACTGATTGTCGAAGATAGGATAAATGATCCTTGTGTCCAACCACTTGACTATCTCTTTTTTCACCACCTCCTTTATGTGGGGATTTAACCTCCTTTGCATTTCTCGTGAGGGTTTAGCACCCTCTTCCATGTTGATACGATGCATAAAAAAAGGGGTCTATCCCTTTTAGGTCCGCCATAGACTAATCGTTCATCTTTTTATGCTCGTGTAGAATTTAAAGCGGCTAGCACTCCTGAGTGCTAGTGAAATCTATTGAAATAATGACCGACAAGGTCTGATCTTTGACAAGGTTAAGACATACTTAAGCGAAGCGGGCATGGGCTTCAGCTTAAGTTTTGGCGGGCTCTTAATCGAAGGTTTGATAGGCTGCTATGCCAAATCCGGGAGGGGCTCAAAGTGCCAGGTCCACTGCAACTCGCCTGTTAATCTATCAATCAATCCAAGGCTATCTCCCTCGAGTGATTTATCATCATCTTCCTCAAGTGGATCACTCAATGTCCAAACTTGCTCTGCTTCTACCAAGTCTTGAACTAAATCAACTTAGAAAGAAGCATCCGCTCCTACAGGGCCCATCGATGCATTGAAAATGTTCAACTTCATCTTTCTGTTACCAAATAAAACATTCATTGCACTTGTGCAATTAATGCACGCGTTGGCAGTAGCTAAGAAAGGTCGACCTAAAATGATGGGTGTTTGCCTCACTTCATTCATGCCCTCTATATCTAAGATAATAAAGTCGACAGAGAAATAAAAGTTCTTTATCTTGACCAGAACATCTTCAAGAATCCTTCGCAGGACCTTGATTGATCTGTCTGCTAGTTGCAGGGTGATCGGTGCCGACTTCATCTCCTTTAACCCAAACGTATCATAAAAGAAACCTGACAAGATGTTCACACTTGCCCCATGGTTATGCAAGGCTCGCTTAACAGTGATGTCTCCTATGATACAAGAGATAATAGGAGCCTCTGGGTCCTTGATCTTAGGAGGAGTTTGGTTTTGTAACACTGCACTCACCTGCTCAGTCAGATAAATCTTGTTGAGCATATTGGACCTCAACTTTTGCTTCTACGTATAAAGCTCTTTTAAGAACTTTACGTATACAGGGACTTGCTGAATGATGTCAAGCAAGGACAGGTTAATTTGAATGTGCTTGAAAATCTCAAGCATCTCCTGCATCTTCACCACTTGCTTGCCGAACGACTTTGGTCTCTCTAATTCCTCAGAAAAGGGAGGCTTTGGTATATATGATTTGGAAGGCTCAGGTGGAGGAGCCCTCCCGCTTTCCTGGAATGTCCTGATAGGAACTGACTGCTCAACAATTTGTCTCTCATTTTCTTCTACAATCTCCCTAGCTCCATGAAACTTCTTTATGTTCTTAAGGGTCATAATCGCCTGGGCCTACTCTTGATGTCTATCTGTCATATATAGGCCATTCATCGGTTCCTTACCCCTAGGGTTGACCAAAGGCTGGCTAGGTAAAGTCTCCTCGCTTCGCTTGCTTAGCGCCTCGACAAGTTGTCCCATTTGTATCTCTAATTTTGCAATGGATTGGGTATGAGAATTCAAGTTTGTCTTGATGTTTGCAAATGCCTGGAGCATCTTGTTCTCGAAGAACTGGCTGGATTTAGGCTCTTGGACTAGGGCTGACTAAAGGAAGGCTAGGCTTGAAGATAGCCAGGTCTCTGAAAGCTTGACTGATAGCTTCCTGGTCTAGGTTGGTTTTGGGAAGGGATGGGGGGTTGTGAATTTCTCCATGAGAAGTTGGGATGATTTTGCCAACTCGTGTTATAGGTGTTAAAAAATGGGTGGGTGTTGGCTTGGTAAAACCTTGCACCACCTGAACTTGTTCTTGAACAAATTCAGAATATTGTGGTGCCGGAGAACAATAAAAAACATGATGTGCTGAGCTAGAACACAATACGTACACCTGCATAGCTGGTGAGGGATTTGACAACTGCTTATCCAATTTCTAGTTCAGTATGTCAACCTTGTTTTGCAACTCAAGGTGTGTCCCTATCTCGAACATGCCAGCCTTCTTTGCTATAACAGGAGCAAGTATTGCCCTTTCAGATCGAGAGGCCGAAGCGTGATGCATGAAATTTTTGCTAAGGGTCTCAAACAAGGCCCACTCTTTGTCCTCACTTTTCAACATAAAAGTGCCCCCACATGCTGCATCTACCGTCTGATGATTTTTCTTCGTCATCCCATTGTAAAAGTACTGTACTAGTTGCCAACGGGGCACCTGGTGATGGGGACACTTTTGGAGAAGATTTTTCATCCTCTCCCAAGTCTCATGGAATTGTTCTCCCTCAATTTGTGAAAAAATGGTTATGGCCTTACAAAATTGATTTGTCTTACCAATTGGAAAGTACTTCTTTAGAAATTCTTTTTGCATTTGTTCTCAATTGGCAATCAAAACCGTATCTAAAGACTTTAATCAGTGCTTGGCTTTGTCCTTGAGGGAAAACAAAAACAATATCAACCTCAACGCATCATCTCTGAAATTATTGATTGACACTGTAATGCATATCTCAAAGAACTCATAGAGATGACGGTAGAGGTTCTCATTGCTAAGGTCGTAGAAGGAAAGTAACATTTGTATGACACTGACCTTAATCTCAAATTAATTTGTTCCTACATCGGGTCTCGTGATGCAGGAGGCGAGAATATATTCATTGGGAATAAAATACTCCCTCAAGGGATAGGTAAGTTGTTGATCCTCAGCCATGGGGCCGGATCTATGGGCTCTCCTAATTAGGGACTCAGAGTCCTCTACAGGTAAAATAAGCTCGGGGTCAAGCGAGCGTCGCCCTTGCATACACCTTTAGTAGAGACCGATGTAGCAACCATCCTAAGGGTTGGTTTTCTACCTAACCTAGTGCACAATCGCGATCCAACCACACCACGAAAGCAGACAAAAATAAAATATAGTACTAAAAGCACGAAATAAGCAACCACCACTCAATGCAGATATAGTGCTCAAAAGCAAACTACATGCAAAGTCACCTATAAGGGTATTGTTATCATGCAAAATTTTTATTTTGCTTTCATACTGACCTTTTGAAAAGATTTAAGAAAAACTCTCCTCTATTTTGAAAAATATGGGAAAATTGAGAGAGAATGGGACAAGAAAATTGAAGAAAATTGCACCTCATAGGAATGAGACTCAGGCTTAACCCTTGACCTGAACGGGGAGAAAATACCTCATGGAACGAGGCTCAGGTTTGACCCTTACCTAAACAGGGGTTTGAAATGAGTCCTTGAGAAAAAAAATTGAGGAAACCATGATGGAACCTCTGAATTTAGCACAAAGAATCCAAAAGGGGTTGCAAAAGGGCAAGAAAAATGGGGGTTTCTAAACGCTTTGAAAAGGGATTGAAAATGGGGCGCCTCATGGCTAAGACTAAATAGCTTTTAAAAATGACCTTTTGCAAAAGTAGAAGGTTCAACCTCAACCTAAAAATGAACTGTTTATAGTGGGATAGTGGGGGAAAGCAGGGAAGTATGCTAAAGATCTGAGAGCCCAAGCACTCAAATCAAAAGAAGGAAAAGAGCTTGAAAACCCAGGTTATCAAGTCCTAAAGGGATAAACAACACCAAGATATATCAAAAGGACATCAAGCTCTCACTTCCTGTCAGGATAGTCAGGAAATATTGCCAATAAAACAAAAATTGTAGTTGATCCAAAAATGTTAGAAATGAGCACATATGTGCGAAAGATATTCCCTTTTTTTACGTAGAGTATTACCTTCAATTGAGTTAACTCCATCCAAGGCTAGACATGTCTTTTCCATCTGAGAATATCTTTTCTCGTAGTCGATGAAAGTCTTGCTCACATAGTAGATAGTGTGCTCTATCCGGCTGCCTTCCTCATACTACGCAAGAAATCCACCACAAGCATTTTGATTGACAGAAATATACAAGAGAAGTGGCTTTCTCAGTTTTGGTGGCTTCAGAATGGGTGGATTGAGGAGATACTGCTTGATGCGTTCAAATGAAAGCTGACATTCTGATCCCCATTCAAATTTCACTTCTTTTCTCAACAAGTGATTGAAGGGCTCGCATCTCATGGCCAAATTAGAGATGAAGCATTGAATCGACTGAATGCGCCCTTGAAGGCTCCTCAGCTCTCTGAGATTGGTAGGAGAAGGCATATCAATGATTGCTTTTGTCTTAGTAGGATCCACCTCTATTCCTTTCTTGCTGATCATAAAGCCAAACAGTTTGCCTGACTCTACTCCGAAGACACACTTCTGCGGGTTGAGTCTCAGCTTGTAGAGAATGAGCCTTTTAAAGGCTTGGCTGAGAGCATCGAGATGTTCCTCTCCTTCTTTGGACTTGACCAGAATGTCATCCACATAGGCATCCATGTTCTTGTGCATCTGTTCATGAAAAATAACTGTCATTGCTCTCTGATAGGTTGCCCCAGCATTCTTGAGCCCAAACGGCATGACTGTGTAGCAAAATGTACCCCAAGGTGTGGTAAAAGAAGTTTTTTACTCGTCAAGAGCGGCCAGTTTGATTTGGTTGTAGCTTGAGTATCCATCCATAAAGGAAAACATGGCATGGTCTACCGTGCTGTCGATCAGAAGATCGATATTGGGGAGTGGATACTCATCCTTTGGGGTAGCCTTGTTGAGATCCGTGAAATCAATACAAATTTGGACTTTGCCATTCTTTTTGGGAACTGCCACGATGTTCGCCAACTAGTCTGGATAATCAATGGTCTGGATGAATCCTGTCTTTGACAACTCTTCAAGTCCTTCTTTAACTTGCGGGGCCACTCGAAGATCTATTTTCCTGAGTTTCTGCTTTATTGGCTTGTAATGTGGCTTCAGAACGGGACAACGCTTAAGTAACTTGGGATCCAAGACTGACATATCCTCATAAGTCCAAGCGAAAACCTCTTGATGTTGCTTGAGAAAATGTATGAGTCTTTCCTTCTTATCTGAATTCAGGTTGGAGCCAATTTTGAGGATTTTTGGATCATCTTTTAAACCAATGTTGACATCCTCTGTTGGATCCTGAACCAAAGATGATGGCTTATCCTGCTTCTGAATGTCGGCAAATTCTGGCAATTCTTGAATCGCTGAGTCAAACTCTGCTAGCTCTTCAATCTCTTCAGCCATCGTGTTGACTCTTGCCCCTGCCTTTGCCCTATAGATTTTGGCTGATTTGGAGTTATTTTAAGAAAAAATTGGGATTGATAATGAGCCTTTTGAGTTATTTAGGAGCCATGATTTTGGCGATCCTGTAAAAGTGCAAAGAGGATTTTTGAGAAAAAGTGAGAAATTCAAAATAGCCTTTTGTACAGAAACAGAGAATAAGGACATAAACAAAAATGTAAACAAAGAATGATATACACCAAGATGTGAAGAGAAGATCAAAATTTCATTGATTGATTTAAAGCTGAAAACAACAATTTGATATTTACAGATGATCTTGATAAAGAAAGGAAAACTGGGACGAAGTTGTCCCTACAAGATGACAAAAAGAAAAAGGAAACAGAAAACACTGGCATTATCCTCCTCATTCTACTCCCTTGATGAAGGTAGTGCGCTTGCCCGAGGCCTGCCCAGAAAAACCCAATCCTGCACCAGTGATGTGTCAAGCGGGGACAATAGGCTCCAGCATGCCATCCTCATTCTTTCCAAGACCCCTGAAGGGCTGGTAGCCATGCTTTATCAGAAGATCGAATCCCTTCTTGTCTTTTGAAAATTGAGGGTACAAAGGATGATCTTTGAGAGAAGCACAATTGAGGCTCCCTCCAAGTTTGAAGAAATGAGGTCCCTACCATTGGACCACTGCTGCAACATTTTCTGTAGGCTGAACTTCTTTCAGTTTCAGCATATCCAGACTATCACTCAAATTAATTTTCTCAACTTCCCAAATGCTCGGGATGTGAGCGATGAAAGTAAGACGAGGAATCATGAGCTGTGGGAGTCTTTCCTCTGAATCTTCTCCCTAAACGGTGGTGATCATGCCTCCCTTCAACCATTTTATACACTGGTGAAAGGTAGAAGGAACAACATTGGCATTGTGGATCCAAGTGCGCCCTAGCAGAAGATTGTATGTGGGCAACACATTAACCACGCGAAACAACACAGTATGCACTAAGTAATTGATAAAATTTTCAAGGAAGATCTTTCCCTTGGCAATCTGCCCATGATTGTCAAAACCGTAGATCATTATCAGATCTGGGGTATATTCTTCTTCCTTTAGGCCCAAGGCCTTAGCTGTCATTTCTAGACAAATATTAAGGTTGTTGCCTCCATCCACTAGCACATATGGAACAGTCATGCCCCTGGTCTGCACCACTATATAAAGAGCATTATTGTGAAATGTATGAGGTTTTGGCAAATCCTCATCTGAAAAAGTTATTGGTGTGTTTGTCATGGTGCGGTTGACTATCTGCACCATGTCTTGTGGAGTCATGGTCGGCTTGACTTTGATCTTCCTTAGCAGATCATTCAGAGCCTGCTGATGCTCAGGAGAGGTATGGGTCAAGTCCAGGATGAAGATGTTTGACAAAGCTATAATGGGCTTCTAAACTGACTTAGCACCTTCGCCCTTTTTGGAAGCTGACTTGATGAAGCGCTTCAGAAACCTAGGAATCTGCTTGGCAACCTCTGTTGTCGCTTTTACTGGCTCACTGACTGGTTTCTTGTTGCTGAGAATTGAAGTGATATCCAGCCTCTTGGTGGAAGATTGTGCTTGACGCAACACTAGGACTTGATGCTGATCCTGGATGTCTTGGCTGGAACATGGCTGAATACTGTCCTGAAGAAAAACTGCTTGTTCTGAAATAACTGAAGCTGAATGCTTGGGGAAGGGTTTGGACAAGATCTCAGGCTGCTCTTCATCCTTATCCTCGATCAACAGATTCTGGTCGATACAATCCTGGATGATATTCTTGAGGACAAAACAATGCTCTGTGTCATGTCCCACAGTTCGGTGGAATTTGCAGAATTTTTTCGTCCATTTACCCATAACGGCTGGAGGATCAGCCACCTTAGAGAGTTTGACCACCCCCTTTGATAACATATATTCGAGGATATCCTCGCGGGATTGCTCTAGAGCTGTGAACTCTCTGTCATAACTCCAACCATCGTGCTTAGGTTTCATTTGATGTTTCTCTTCAGGCTGTGGCACTGGCTGAACAAGTTGCGGCTTGACAAATCTACCCTTCTGGGCTGTAGAGTTCGTTCTCTCAGTTTTAGAGCTTTCTGAGTTCTTACTGTGGTTTTTCTTGTTCTTCTTGCCGCTAGTACCACTACTACTGCCTGAGATGTCAACGGAGTAGGTGAAATATGCCTTCTTCTTCTGCTCGGGGTTACCTTGGACGAACGAGTAACCTTCATAAAGGCAATTGTCTAATCTTGTTTCGAGTCATTCTACTCTCTTAATCAACTTGATGAAGGATTTGGCAGGAGACGTGGAGATGAGATTCCTCAAAGGTTGGGAAAAATTATTGAGGATGATTTGCAAGGCATGCTCCTCTGGGATGGGAACCTTCATTTTGTTACAGGCGCTTCTCCACCTATGGATGAACTCTCCTGCTTTCTCATTCTCATTCTGCTTCAGATTGTACAAATGGTTGAGAATGGGCGAAGCTTCAACATTGAACATGAAGCGCTCGATGAACAAGTTCACTACTTTATCGAACTCTTGTAGTTTGATAGGGTTGATGTGGTCTGCATACCACCTGGCTGCCGTTCCTTCCAAGCTGCGGGGGAAGCAAATGAACAAAGCTCTATTGTCCTTTCTAAAGCGGCCACACTCCACATAGAACGTGGTCAAATGAGCTTTTGGGTTGCCCGTCCCATCAAATTTGAGAAATTTGCAAGGAAGATTCTCCAGATCATCATCTCCGTCAAGGCCATTGTAGAAATCTTCAGCAGTATAGGTCTGCTTGCCTTTGCTCTTGGCCTGAATATCTTTGATTGCTCGAGTCATTTCCCTCAGTTGCTCGCACATCGGATCCTCAGGTGGAGTCCCATACTTAGGCTTGTTCACAGATTCAGGCTCTTCTGTGATCTTTACAAACTGCCGCAGAGGGTTCTGACTAAAGACAAACTGCTCTTCCTCTTCTGACTCTTCTTCCACTGATTCTGTGCTTTCAGAAGTACTGTTTGGATGAACTTTCTTTCTGACAATTCTGACCTGCTTTTTCACAGCCTTCTTCTTCAGTTTGCTCTTAGGAATAACCTTTTTCAGACTGGCCTTGGCTTGCTCCGACATCATCCAAGCCATCATCTTCTGAAACAGACCATACATAGCGGGATCAATATCATCTCCCTTGTTCTGACCCTGTCCTTTGACTGATTTAAGAGAGTCCATTTCTTCCACCTCACTATCGCTGTGCTGAGGAACCGTTTCTTTTCCAGTCCTTGTTTGAACCATTCTGGCAATGCCAATGCTTTCTGTAGAATAAGGGAATGGTTAGGGCGAAAAAGAAACTTTTTCAAAACAAAATTTTGAGAAAAGAATGGAGGATGTGATAGACAATTAATAGGATTATCCCATTACCAGGGATTGGGTCGTCACAAGATTTGTGACAATTACGTCATCATTTTCATGACAACTGAAAATGTGCCTTGTTACCTAGGCGAGGTCGTCAACCATGATAAAGATACTGAATAAGAACGAGGAAGATATTTAAAAGAATGTCTCCATTGCCAGGGACAAGGTCGCCACATGCATCACGACTATTTATGCTTGAAAAGAATATTTGGCCCAAAAATGCTTTTCAGTAGAACAAAAAGTAAATTTTATTGATAATAGATTCAGAGACAAAGAGAGGGTGGACAGACAGTTTGCCACCACTCTTGATATTCGGTAGATACATTGGGTCCAGAAAATATAGAAAGAGAAATGAAGGAATCCCAAGTGTATTTGGCTGCATGGTATGCCTCAGACCATTGATCCGATTGTAGATCGAATTCTGGCATGTTGCCTGCCAAAAAACAAGTGTTGACGCAAACTATCTGAGACACCTCTCTGGCTGATAGTCGACACAGAAGAAGGGCCCCAACAATCTGTAACGTTTTTCATGGGCATAAGTGTAGCGAGAAACTGATTCCTGCTGATTGAAGTAATCCCAAACGATCTCCTCCTGATGCAGACTCTCGATCAAAGCTCGACACTGAATGGCAGACTTTGGCTTCTTACTGTTGAACCTGAAGGAACTGACATTTGATGACACGTGTCGTAGAAACCACGCCTGTAAGGCATAGGTGTGTCCTTCCACCAGAATGGTCTCTCCAAGAGCGAAGTGAGCTAAGCCTCAGTAGAGAAAAGCTAGAACAGCCATGGACACTGAAAGATGACGAGTTTGCTTGTTTCCCCATCTTCGAAAGAGCTTGACAATTCTGACATCAACAAAATTCTGACCATCCTGAAAGAATGCTAATCCTACTGTGCATAGGCCCATGCAATGCTGAATTCTGTCTTTCGCTGCTCGGGACAAGGTGTCAACTTTCTTGTAAGCTTTGTACTTGCGATAGAGTCCAAACAGGTCAATAAACTAATTTCCACTGATCTCAATGAGAGGCCAAGATCTGCTCCCTGTTGCTCTAGCTAAAGCTTTTCGAACATCTACCCCTTTGACATTAATTAAAAATTGTTGCTCGACAGGATCATCTGACTGACCAGCTGGTTTTGGCAATCCCATAATGTCATTGAATTTATCCATCAATAGAGTCATCTCTTCCCATGGAAACCAAAATATGCCGTACATGGATTCCACCGCTCTGCCATAGCCTGAATCAGACTTTCGTTGATGGTCTGTTTGCCCACTGCTGATGCCATCTCCAATCCACAGTCTTCCAAGTGGTCTGAGAACATACGTGAGAAGGTAGCGAACCAAGAATAATACCATCGGGGGAAGAAGAAATGAGTCTAGATAACCCGATGATCTGGGGATCCATCTTTTATCTAATAGAAGACATGATCTCTGGGATAAACAACATCGAGGGAATTGGATGCCATCAAAATAATACTAGGGCAAAGAAGAATGAAGAAGATAAGATAAAATGCAGGACTTACGGATAGACTTTTGAAGAAAAAGAGAATAGATACAAATCCTGGAAATTTTGAAAGATTGAGGGAATTTAGAAAAAGAATTCCCATGGTTTTGAAGAAAATTTGATATAAAAGAGAAAAGAATGTAGATAGAGGAAAAATATACACCTGGGTTTCTGAAAATAAAGGAAAATTTTGAATAATATACTCAGGGTTTGGAAAAGGTTTGATATATATAGGAGAATACAAGGAAACATCGCATAATCACAGTTGCACAAACAAGGATGTGCATACATCACTCGGTAGAGGCAGAGTCTAAATGTAATATTTGAAATGGCTTGTAGGACCTTAATCCTAACTCTATGGTTCAGATCATCTGATTCCAATCAGGGTATGCTGATATACCCAAGACGAAGCTCGAAGTACGTAGCATATAAAATATTTCTCTGGTTTTAAGGTAATGACTCCCAACATCCTTGAGCACCTACCGATATACTTCGGACTATGACCCTTAAGTACATGGTAGGTGGGGCGTTAACCCAAATAAGTGTTCTAGTTGTGAGGCTCTGTTCCAAACTATGATTCAATGAGACAGCCCAGCAACGTGAAGACCGAGACAAATATGGGTAGGGATGTTTTTGAAAACATGTTCAACATGCAATAAAACCAGATAGCTCTAATGCAAAGTCCTAAAGAGATAGAAATTAAATAAAGAGAAGAATACACTTGCATACATTGTTCTGCATTCAATCCCTAGGATTGAGGAGAGTTGTATTTCAGACCTAAGTCTAAGTGAGCATGCAATAATCTCCTCAATATGGTCCTACCAAACCATACTTAGATCCTATATGCATTATGTCAGCTAGGACAGAGTCTATGCTCCTAGGGTTTGCATGGAAATCCTGTGATCATTGCAAAATTTTTCTTCTTATTATTTCTCTTCCTTCTATTTTTCTTTCTAGCCTCTATCTTCCTTTTGAAGGGAAAATCAAATAGAAAAGAAGAGAGAAAGAGAAAAGAAAAGAAAGAAAAGATGAACTCTTTTGCAAAAGTCTCACTTGACCTTAATTTTGAAAATGTTTGAAAATTACTCGCCTCTGTTTTGAAAATTTACGAGAAAATGGAGAGACGGGATTCGCTCGTCGGTACGAGGTTCGACCATTCCTAGCGCCTTTACCAGGGGTAATCGAACCAAGGATCAAATTTATGTCTTTTGCTTTGCTTAAATATTATCTAAGAATTTATTCTAAGTCTAAAATGCATAAAGAATCATGCTTGTGCAATGCGAATGCACGAATGTATGCTTTTGAGAAAATAATTTAGAATTTTTGGATTTTTCAAGTGATTCTGAAATAAATTTGATAATGGAGTGAAGAAGTGATTCAAAGGTTTGAAATTGGTTTGAAAAAGTTAGATTTTGAATCTAACTTAGAATTTGAAATATATCTGAAAAGAGAGACTTGAAATTCCAAGTCTTGGGATAATCTGAGTTTGGAAATTGGACTTTGAATTTGAAGAAATACAAGAAAAAAAGATTTTAGGACTTGAGATAGAATCTTGAGAAAATATGGAATTTCGAAGTCAAAAATGGATTTTGAATTTGAATGGATCGATTCTAAAAAGAAAATTCTTAATTTCAGAACCTGAAAGAGGAATTGATTAGACTTAAGAAGAAAATGGGTTTTGAAAATAGGAGTTGGAAAAGGAACTGGATTTGAAATATGAAATCCTAGAT
This sequence comes from Nuphar pumila, assembly GCF_984573655.1. Taxonomy (NCBI): domain Eukaryota; kingdom Viridiplantae; phylum Streptophyta; class Magnoliopsida; order Nymphaeales; family Nymphaeaceae; genus Nuphar; species Nuphar pumila. Next base: position 52,134,269 of record NC_143253.1, on the reverse strand, counting down.
GGAACTTTGATCCAAAACCTAGAATCCTAAATGGAATTGGATCCGAAGTCTGGAATCCATGACGGAATTGAATCTGAACTTTGGAAACCTAAATAGAATTGGATCCGAAGATCTGAATCCAAGATGGAATTGGGTTCTAAATCCGGAACCCAAGATAGATTTGGATTTTTGAAAATCCAAATGGGATTTTGAAGATGGGTCTGGACAGTTTGAGAACCTGAAAAAAAAAATAGAGAGTAAAACTTGATTTTAAAACTAGGATTTTTGAAATTAGATGATGAATCTGGAAATTCCAAAGTTAAATTGAACTTTGAAATTTGATCTGGGATAGGGAATTGAATTTAAAATCACATTTGAAAATGAAAATTGAATTTGAATTTTCAAAGTTGAATTGAACTTTGAATTTTGTTTTAAATTGGAAAATGAATTTTGAATATAGAAATGAGTTCGAAATTTTAAAGTCAAATTGAACTTTGAAATTGAAGTTTGAATTTTAAAATGAGGTAGAATTTGAGAACAGGAAGAAGAATTTGAATTTATAAGAATTGAAGATTAATTGCAGAAGTGAAAAAGATATTTGAAGAATTATCTCAAAATCACTTGGATTTTGAAATAATGTGAATGAATTCTATCCTAAATGATGAATGAATTAAAAGAATTTGAAATTAAATTTTTGAAAAGCATATTTTATTCTTTAAATGAATTGAAATAAGATTGAAGATATAATACATCTCTGACTATGGTCATGAAACGCATTACATAATAATCATATTTAAATTCAAGTCAAGAATAAAACACATTTTGATGCCTTTATAGAGTTTGAAATGAAATTAACTCTCAATATATCCTGAATATGGCCATTGATATATATTTTGAGTTAATTTTAGATTAAACTTTGATAAAGGAAGAAAATATTTAGAAAATGTGATGATTTTTTAAAGAGATCCAGTGCGGATCCAATGTTATTCCATAAAAGATGAAAATCTTAAGTTTTGTTCACATCTTCACTATGGCCATTGATGCAAATCGTCAACTTAGGATTTAATCACCTTTTATTAGAATGGTGCACGTGTCATTCATATTCCCATTTGTGAAATTTTGTAATAAAAGAGGAAAATAATATGAAAACAAGCAATTTCTAAGATATATGCATGCTTATACATTCTAATCTAGTGCTTGAAATATAAAATTCTCATTATAGTCTAGCTATTACAACTTGAATCTGATTAAAAATTACAAGAGTCTTCAATTCTTATGAAAGAAAGTAGCTATTTTCCATGTATTTCCTGCAAAACAGGGTTAGTATGAGGTAGAATATGAAACATGAAAGGAAATTAAAAGGGTAGACCAAGGCTAGAGTATGATGTATGAACTAGTAAGGGGATATATCTAGGTTATCTGAACATGATGCATGAGCTAACAGGAATATGTGCATAAATCGATTGAGAAAGATGAATATGACATTTACATATAAATCGATGGAGAATGCACACACAATGCTTACATAACTTTGATGGGAGAATGTGCATATATGTGCTTACCTAATCTAAGTGAAGAATGCATGTAATCATGCCTGGGCAATGCACTAAATGCCATACCTATATTATTGAAAAATATACATGCAGATATAAAAAGTGAACATGGAATGCGCAGAGAGGGTTGACATGTATATGGGTTTGAATCATAATGAACATACACAGTGATATAAGATACCTAAATGCAGGGGCTAAATACACATAAGCACTGAAGGTGTGGATGGGGCTATCAGGTAGCAGTATGCTGGAATGGTGCTAAATGAGGTTGTGAAGATGATGTTAGGCATAGTGGAGTGCTGGAAGTATATGGTAGCTGGAACGAAGTGGGATTGTGGCAGGTGAAGATGTGCTACTAAATATAAATGCAATGTGCACAAGGACTGAGCCATCCAAAACTATAAACTTGAGTCCCTAGTAATGTTACCCTCTACCAGGTTACCAAAAAAAAAAGTTAAATAATGGGATTGAACAGCAAACAGTGACCGATAATCATTAATAGTAGTACCCAGCAAATGGATTATCTATCAAAAACCCCAGACTATTGGTATTGACAACCTGGGAATGGTACCTGCCCATCAACTCGTTGCTTAGGAAAAAAATGTTCAGCCTTGGAATCTCTTACTGCAGGTATGATGATCCAGATGACCATCTGAGGGAAGGGCAGGGTTGCAAAAGGCACAGATGTTATGCTGGCGCACAGAGAAGGCTGATGATACAAAGGTGCGGTGGATCACGTTGTGAAGGCCTGTGTATGCAGAGGAAGATGTTTTCCAAGTGTTGATGGCCAATGTCGGGTAAAGGCCAAAGTTCGATCCTATTCAGCAAAAGAGTAATTTGAAATCCTATTCCACCACGGTAGAACATGTTTCCAGAAACTGACCTCAGATTGGCAGGGCATGGCTAAGTGATAGAGGGATTTGCAGAGGCAAATCGACTTTGTAAATTGGGTGCAGCAACGCAATACAGGTGCATTATAACTGAATGAATTCTATGAGTATATGCACGGTGTGTGTGCGCACAATAATGTATGTTTGATGAGGGAAAGATATGCACAGGGTGGGCACATGAAGTGTTAAAATAATTTCACAAAGGATTTGAGCTTACTGTAGCAGATACGGTGGTGGTTGGGCGATGGAAGTGGAGTGGATGATGGTGAATGAAGATGGCGAATGGGGTGCGTGGGCAGACCAAAGAGACAGAGAATTGATGAAACAGTTAAACAACAGAGTAAAGAGATAAATAAAAAAAATGAGTCCCTTATGGTAGATTATGACATTTGAGATGGCCCTGCATCTAATACCAATTTGCCTTATTGTGAAAGGCCAATGCCTCCGGAAGACATTCTGCATCACCTTTGCTGAGAGAAAAGCAGAAGCCGTCATGTAACCTTCTTGAGTGGATCGCTGGTTGCCATTGATGTGTTGCATCCGTGAATCAATGAAGTAAGGGGAAACACACCTAAAATCCTCCTAGTCAAAAAAGGATAAAACCTTCGCCCACCCCAATTTCCCTAAAAAAAAAACACTAGGTTGTCTCCTTTCTAATCTGCTTCTAAAAAAAAAACTGGTGAATGGATTCTGCATTATACTTATTAATGACTTCAAGGACATTATCTAGGTCTAATGCCTTCTCGTTCCCAATTGCCAACAAAGGATTAAACCAAGAAAATGTAAGCCAATCAAGAAATCTTGAGCAGAAGCAAAGTAGGGGAATATTTCAATGAAAATAGATGCCAAATCCACTCACACAAAACAGACCTCTTACAGAGAATTAAATCAACAGTAAAGCTCTATACAGCTGAAATGAAGAATGCCGACCACCAAAATCTGAGAGGAACCGCTGGCACCCCAAATCTCAGAAGCCTAGAAATGGCACCTCAAACCACAATTTCCATCAATAGATCATCTTGGACAACGATGATTTCAGTAGAAATTCCATCCCAATACTCCAAATAATGGAAAACACTTGAACCACCAAATGATGATAACAAGCCCAGGCTACAAACCAGACTTACTTTATCAGAGAAGCCCGAGGGCTTTAGACCGATGGGTCCTTCGAGTTAGCTATCAGACAGAACCAAATTTGGCAAACTATAGGGTTGGCCCATGCCGAGCTGGATCTATCCTCCCAAGCAATTGATGCTCAGGGACAGATACACAAGGTTGGAGAGGGTGATATTTATTGCAGAAGGTAAATCTAAAACATGACAAAACAAGCTGCAGAGAAGAAGGCACTCATCAATCAAATGTGGTATATACCACAACTTTCACAAAATTGCAGAAAGGGTGTATGAATTGTACTCACTATGCAGTGCGAGAATTGGAATCACACAGAACCTGCGAGCTTACCGCTCTGTTCTGATAAGGGTACTTACTAAGTCCCCATCCAGACTTATATTGACATCTCCCACCTTAATCCCATCAGATATGTTTACGCATCAAAAGGGGATGAGTTCTTTTTTGTTTTTTTGTGAAGCAAATGCAATAACGAACATGGATTTATCCCCTTGCCTTTTGGACAACAGAATGTTACCCGATCTATCACTTATATAAAACAAAAGGGAAAACTAAACCGGATAATGAAATGCAGCAATACAGCATGGTAAAACACAGACAAACAAAGAACGTGATGTAACAAATGGATTTATTAGAAAGGAATACAACTGACGCTACTGCAATCAGTGTTTGCTGAATGAAAAGGTGATCAGAAGAGTCTCAAACATGAAACAATACAAAAATGATCACCCGTGCAGTGAACGAGATATGCAACATGACCAAAATCAATGGATGAGACTATGTATTTTTGTTATGACAGAGCACAACACACATTTATGGTAGAATCACATGGACATTATCCCAGGGCATATAGATCACCCAAACATACAATCCATTTGAATCACCCTATTGAAGAAGCATAATCCCAGCAGGTAGAAGTCGCATAAGAGATTTAAAACTTCAACTCGTAAATGAGCTAAATACATTTTCAGAAATTATGAATTGCAAAAATGGATTACAGAGATAACAGAGAGATGCGCAGTAAAAAAAAAGAAATCTAACGAAAAATTTACAATTACAGAAGTAAGATATCAGAATCTGAGGATTCCATTTGATATTGCACAATGTGCGTAAATCAATGATTGCTATATGCAAAACTGATATCACGGTAGTGCTTTAATGGGGCGATCAAACAAGAAAAATCTAAAGAAATGAAAAAGAATCAGGAATAGCAAAGAGGGAAGGAAATGAAAGGAGACTCACCGGATAATTGCAGAGATCTGGAAGGAGGAAGTCGATTTCCCCTTTGAGTGAAACGGAGGGAAAATCCGTTGGTTTTCCTTAACTTGCAGAGATTTTGGAAGAGGGGAGCAGATCGTGAAATCATGAGGTGTATTCTCAGATGGAGGATTGATTTGCTCGATCGCCAAGATGGATGTGCTTAGTTGCAGGATATCACAGATGTAAAGGATGGATATCTTTGTAATGGATATCGAAGATGGATGCCAATGGGTTAACAAAAACCATCCCCCTCCCCCCTCTTTTCTGTTGCCTTGCTTATATAGAGTCGGAGGAAGAATCAAGAAAGGGGCGGTTAGTGATGAACGCTTCCAGAGGGGCGATCGAAGGGTGAAGGTGGATGAAGGGTCCTTTGTGAATCGGGTACTCTGCGACTCCCCTTTTCACAACAGAAGTCTGTTAGGATTTTTTTTTAAAATCAGTCCTTCTTAGTTTTGAAAAAGTTTCAAAACGAAAGGCATCTCAAAAAGGGGGTTTTAGTAAAAAGGTGTTTTCCAAAAGAGTTTTTTTTTAAAACTGTCTTTTTTGTATTTTTCGTTTCTATTTTTTTTATTTTTTGTTCTTTTTCTTTATATTTTCTGTTTTTTGGTGTTTTTGACATAAAACTTTAAAACTAAGGGATTTTAAGGAATTTAATACTATTTTTATGAAAATTTTAAAAATATTTACAAAAGAGGGGTTTTCTGAGAATTCGGGGTTTGAAATTTGAAAATTTCTTCAGAAAATGGGTTCAGATCTGAGTTTTGATGAAATATTCGAGTTTTAGACCTCGAGTCAAGAAATATAGGGCATGAGATCCAAATATAACACCAGATCGACTGTTTGAGCCTTTCAAAAATTATTTTTGATATTTTTATAATTTTAGTTTGAAAATTGGATAACGAAGTTCAGATTTTGATTTTGATACTAGATCCAGATCCGAAATTGAATCAGATATATGAAATGGATTTGATTCTAGTAAAATCTGTGAAATAATTGGAATTTAGATTGAAACTGACTCAATTTATTCAGAAAATGGGGCCAAGGGCAAAAAGAAAACATTTACAAGATTTTGAAAAATTTGGGGTGTTCACAAGAGGCTCAACCGGAGGGTTGATTTTGAAAAAGATCGGTTAAATATTGGTTTTTGATAAGAAGAGGCTTGACTCGAAGGTCGATTTTGAAAATGACTGGTATTTTGAAAATTCTTTGTGATCATGACGGGAATTTTTCAAAAAAGTTCACGATTTTGGACAAACCCCTATAGGTAGTCCTATTGCTCCTATGGATGATCTCAGGATTGACCCTTACCCTGAATGGAGAAAGAAAGGAAATTGATCATGATACATCAAAAATTGATGACAAAAGAATATCTCGATCTTGTCTGCACATAAGATGTTTTGGGTAAAAACAAAGTTTCATAATAAAGATGCCCCAGTGTAGCAAAGGAAAGGAAAGGAATGTTGGACAAAAAGAAAGAAGGATAAAAGATCATCACCAAGAATTTTTTTTGAGAAATTTTGAAAGAAAGACAAACAATAGGTGAGAATGTGGACAATGTTCGGAGACATTCAGGGGGACAAACAACAAGAATCAAGTTGACAATTAGAAAGAATATCCCATTACCTGAGATTGGGTTGTTACTGAAATTATAACAATTGTGTTATCACTCCTATAAAGAAAGTAAACAACTAAAATGTGCCTTGTTACCCAGGCAAGGTGATCATGCACATATTTTAGAGATATTTCATATAAAAATATGCATGATTTCATGAGAAAATGATTTAAAAACCCAATTTTATGCTAGTTTTGAGTAAATGAGCTAAAATAATTTAAAAATAGAAAATGCATGAAAAATAGTGTTATTTTACATTTTAATGCATATTTTAGTTTTTGATATAATTGTAGTAGTTTAGTTTTTGAAAAAAAAATAAAAAAAAATATTAGAGTAAAATAGAGTTAGATAGATATATTTTTCAAAACATAGTTAAAAGGAGGCATTTTGTAAATATTCTTTTAGAAAAGCTCTTTAATGAAATATCAATAAATTTTAGAACCTTTGAGAAAAAAATGAAAAATCGGTAACAACTTACCGATGGTTTTTAAAACTCAAGAAAAAAAACCCAATTCATCTCCCCCCTTTTGCGCCAAACCCATCCTCCTTCCCCCTCTGTTCCCTCTCTTTCCCCCCTTCTCCACCACCGGATTCCCCTTCCCTTTCTTTCTCTTCTTCCTCAATCCGGTGGGGGTTGCTCAGTTCGGCGATGGCGTGAGGGAGGAGTCCGCTCTCCTCTAACCCTTCCAACTACGGTAAGTCTCTCAATTGTGCTTCATCTTCTTCTTTTCTCTCTATCGTTATTCATCTTCTATCTTACCTTCATCTTCTTCTTTTCAAACATTCTTGTTCCTGTTTCAGAAAAAATGAAAAAAAAAATAGTAGATTAAATTTTATAGATATTTCATTTTCGATTTTCATTCCATCGCACCGATTCCTCTATTTGATTTTAGTTCATCGAATTCCCATTTTCAACATGTTTTAAATTCGATATTAGCTTTATATTTCTGTTATCGTGCATTATTCTCTTCCATTTTGTGATTTCCTGCATCTGCATCAGTCGAATTTTCTGTTTCACGATTTCCTGTATTTCCGATTTTCGTTATTTCTCTGTTTTTTTTATTTTCTGTTCTCGCAATGTCATGCATCTGATTTCCTCACTATTGCAATTTCTGATTTCTTGTATTGATCTTCTTTTGCTTTCCTGTTCATTCATCATTTTTTTTATTTGTTTCTTTTTTCTCTGTATTTTTTTTGTTAATTCATTTCATTCCATGTTTTGCTTTCATTTCAGTTGTTACCGTGAATTGTTTTTTTTTTTTATTCTCTGCAATTTTTTCCTGTGTTCATTTCAGCAATTTCATGTTTGATTCCATTGCCTCATGAATTCCTGTTTTCAAGTTTTGATGTCTTCCTGTTTTTTTTTATCTTTAATTTGCTATTTTTTTCATTGCACTGCAGCTTTTGTTTCCTTTTTTTCATTGCATTACATCTCTTGTTTTTCTTCATTCAACAACTTTTTGTTTTACAAATCATTTATTTCCTGTTTTACAAGTGATTTTCCTGTTTTTCTGCAATTCATTTCCTGTTTTTTACAAGTCATTTCCAGTTGGTTTTTTTTTCTTTCATTTTCCTGTTTTTATATTTCATTTTCCTATGTTTATTTTTAATCATTCCATTTCCTGTTTTTCAATTTAATTTTCCTATTTTTCTTATAAATTCATTTCCTGTTTTTTCTGTTATTTCATTTTCTAGTTTTTAAAATCGATTTCCTATTTTTCACACTTTTCATTTCCTGTTTTTTAATACATTTCAATTCCTGCCTTGTTAATTCTTTGTTTTTTTTATTATTCAGTAAATTCTAGCTTTTCGTACAATCTGATTTCCTGTTTTGTTTAATTTTCTAATTCCCTATTTTTCCATTCCTTGATTTTCTTGTTTCATCATTATATGCATTCTTGTGTCTTTCATTAAAATTTCTGTTTCTCTTTCTTCATCTTCTATATTCCTGTGTTGCTTTACACTCCAGTTTCCAGTTTTTAAAGTCAATTTCTTGTTTTTCATTCCTTAAGTTCCAGTTTTTAACATTCATTTTCTGTTAATTCATTTCCTGTTTTTGTTAACTCTTTGTGTTTTTTTTACAATTTTCATTTCCTGTGTTAACTAGGTGTAATTGTTAGATTGTTTGATTAGTTAAATAAATCAGTTTATTCAATATTAGATCATGAAATTTACTTAGTTGTAATTGATTACTTAGTTGTTGTTTTTTATATTACTTTTAATCTTAGAATTACTTAGTTAATTGTCATTAGTTTAAGATAGTTTTAATTGTCATTAGATTCCTTTCATGATTTCTTTCAGAATTTTTTAGTAGTATACTTTGTTTAGCACAGTTTCTATTTCTATCTCTTGTACTGCTCGTGTTCGTTTGACTTGTGCAGGATCACACAGGAGTGGAGCGGAAGTGATCGAGTGACACAGAAGCACAAGAGTAGAAGATTTTTGCTCTTATTTTAGAATTAGGAATTTAATTCTGGGTTTGTAAATAATATCTTTTACACCCTCTGCGTAGGGTATTCATTTGTTGTAATAAGTAGTTAATTAGATTTCTTTTCTTTACATACTATTTTTTTCATTTTGGCAATAAAGAAATAGTTTAATTGTTTGTTTGAATACAAAGTATTCCCGTTCCCTGAGTTCGACCCGGTCTCATCTACTAGTGAGAACCAGTTTTTATTATTTGATGTCTGGTTTTTACATGTTCTTCATTTAAAAATCTTTTCAAAATTACAACAATCTTCAAAAAGACATCACAAGGTCGCCAACGAGTTTGAAGATGTCACATGAATAGAATGAAGGCATGGAATGAAGAAATAGTTGACAAAAATCAGGCTGGCAATTAATCAAGGGTATTCCATTACCAAAAAACTGGGTCGTCACTGAAACTGTGATAATTGCGTTGTTATTCTGTGAGAGAAAATAAACAACTAAAATGTGCCTTGTTACCTAGGCGAGGTCGTCAACCATGATGAAAATGCTAAAGTTTTGAAAAAGGAATGCCTTTTGACAAACGATCGATATGAGAAAATAAGAAAGTTTTATTGAATATTATGAACAAAAAGAAGGTGGGCAGACAATCTTCCACCACTCCAGATAGTCTGAGGACACTTAAGGCCCCAGAAAAATGGAAAGAATGACGAAGGAGTCCCAACTACATTTGGCAGAATGGTGTGCTTCGGACCACTGAGCAGACTTTAAATCAAATTCTAGCATAATGCTTGATAACAGTCAAGTATCAAGATGCTTCCGCCTCTACGAGAACTGTCTGATACACCTCTCTGGCTGGTAGTTGACACAAAAGAATGGTTCGAGTAGTCTATAGCGCTTGCCACACGCGTAGGTGTAGCGAGGAGGTGACTCCTGCCGGTTGAAGTAGTCCTAAATGATTTTCTCTTCATGAAGGCTCTCAATCAAGGCTCAATACTGAAGAGTAGGCTCTGGCTCATTGCGATTGTATCTCAAGGAGCTGGCTCTTGTCGGCACATGCTGGAGAAACCATGACTGCAAAGCGTACGTGCACCCTCCCGCTAAGACTGCATCTCTGAATGTGAAGCGGGTCAAACCATGATACAAGAAGGCTAGGGCAGCCATGGCGATAGAGAGGCAATTGGTCTATTGACTTCCCCACCTTTGTAAAAGCTGAACAATTCTTATATCCATATAATTTTGTCCGTCCTGGAAGAAGGTCAATCCTATGGTGCATAGGATCGTATCATGTTGTATTCTCTCTCGAGCTGCTCTAGACAAAGTGACGACATCTTTATATACCCCATACTGGTGGTAGAGCTCAAACAAATCGACATGTTAGTTTTTATATGCTTCGATCAGTGGCCAAGATTTGCATCCTGTCATCCGAGCCAGAGCATCTCGGGGATCAAGCCTTTGACATTGATAAAAAATTGTTGCTCTAAAGGATCATCTGGCTGACTAGCTAGCTCGAGTAGACTCATGATATCTAAAAATTCATCCAAGATCAGTGTCATCTCTCTCCATGGAAACCAAAAGGTGCAGGTACGTGGATTCCACCGCTATGCTAGGGCTTGAATAAGATTGTCGTTGATGATCTGCTTGCCTACTGTTGATTCCAGTTCTAATCCGCAGTTGCTCAAATGGTCCAGGAACATACGAGAAAATTGGCGAACCAAGAATAGTACCACGGGGAAGGAAAGGACCGATGTTCAGGATCTGATGTTCAGGTAGACCTTGCCTCATCTCGTATGAGATATGGCTCTCAGAAAAGACAGTATTGATGTGGTTGAATGCCATTGGGATGAACTAGAAAATAGAAAGGATTAGAATATTGACAGAATTTAAGGAAGACACACAATTTTTAAAGAAAATAGCAGACAAGACCGGATTAGATTGAAGAATTTGAGATCCAGAGGAAGGAAAAAGGGACGCCTGGAATTTTGTTAAAACAGAGGAATTTTGAAAAGACTTCTAGGATTTTAAAAAATTATTTTGAAAGAATGTGAGAAAATATAGAAAACAAGAATCGCAGATCATATTCACATCATAACAGAACTGCACAAACAAGGATGTGCATACAACGCTCCTTAAAAACTGACTCTATCATGCAAACATTTTGAAAAGGCTCATAGGACCCTAACCTGACTCGAAGGTTCAGATCATCTGTGTCCAATCATATTATGCCTATATACTCGAGCCGAGACTCAATGTACGTGACCTAAAAATATCTTCAGGTTCTATGGTTATGGTTTTCCAACATCCTTGAGCGCCTATTGATATACTTTGGACTATGGCCCCTGGTACGTGGCAGGGAATTATTAGCCCAAATAAGTGGTCCAGTTGTAAGGCTTTGTCCTGAACTATGGTTCAGGGAGAAAGCCTAGCAACATGGTGGTCAGGACAACATAGGTAGGGGATGTTTTGTAAATATGATTTAACATGCAAGAAATCAGAGAGCTCTAAGACCTAAAGAGATAGAATTTTGAAAAGCATAAGAAGCATACACTTGAATATAAGGTTTTTCATTCAATGCCTAGATTGAGGAGGGTTGTATTTGACCTATGTCTAAGTAAGCATGAATAGACCTTCTCAATCGATCCTACCAAACCATGCCTAAGTCTATATGCATCATGTCAGCTGGGATTGATTCTAGGCTCCTAAGTTCACAAGTAAAAAGCTGACATTGTAGAATAATAACTCAAACAGTAAAACAAGGCAAAGCACAGGGTCAATCAGACGATGACAAGTCTTATCACGGTTGTCAAACCTGTTATCATGCAAAATTTTACTTTTGCTTTCAAACTGACCTTTTGAAAAGATTTAAGAAAAACTCGCCTCTATTTTTTAAAATATGGGGAAATTGAGAGAGAATGGGACTCGCCTATCGGTATGAGGTTCAATCGTTCTTGGCACCATAACCAGGGATAATCAAACCAAGGATCGAATATTGTGCCTTGCGTGCTTAACTATCTAAAAAATTATTCTAAGTCCTAGAATGCACAAAGAATCATATATGTGTGCTATGATTTTTGGAAAATATTGATTAAAAACATGATGTATGCTTGGAATTATTGAAAAATACTTTTGAAAAAGATATATTTTAAGAAAATCGATTTTTCTGAAGAAGGACTGGGCGTGTGACTTTAGTCTAAATGATGAAACCTTATTCTAAGTGGTGCATGAATACTATTTTATCAAAACTCTTTTTGAAAAAAGATTTGAGAAAAATCATTGAAAAATCCCCCTTTGTTTCAAAAATTTATTTTGTATAAAAAGAGTTTTTGTGCCTTATAGAATTTGAACGAAATAAATTCGCTACATATCCCTGACTATAGCTACGAATATGCTTTGAATATATCACATTAAATCCAAAAAGGAGGGTTTTGAAATAAAAGTGTTGAAAATATGCAATGATTTTTGAAGATGGCCTAAGAGTGTAGGTTGTTTGTAACTTAAAAGAAGATGATAAATTTAAGTTTCATTTGTATTCTGACTATGGCCATAAATACAAACTCCACTAAGTTTATTAACTTCTTAGAAGAAGGTGCACATGCCATTCGTGTTTCACCATTGTAGAATTGAAAAATGTATATAAATCATCAACCATAGCAATTAATATTAAGAAAATAAACTATATGCAAATGCAACCCTAATCTATGTAGAAAAGGAAATTTCCACTATTTTTGGCTTTTGATTACAATTTATATTGAAAAATAAAATAAAGAAAAGAAAGTGAAAACTAGAGAAAATAACATCTTGAGCTTTCCTACAAAATCAACAAATGTGTTAGTAGAAAAATGTAGGCTTTTTTGGATTTATCCAACAATATCTGAAAATTAAGGGATTTTATCCTGAAATAAGCCTTTTTTCCAATAAAATAAACTAAATAAAATAAAAGGTGATGCATGACTTAATAAACAATAAAAATAAGACTGATTATAAAATTAGAAATTCAGAATTGAAGATAAAAAAACTAAAATACCCTTGAAAATTGACACTAATTGCAAAATAGGGTTAAAAATCAGGGTTTTCCAGAAAAGATCTTTAAAATACGCTTAATCTGAAGACCAAAAAAATCCAAAATGATGTCAAATCAAGTGGAGAGCACCCTGACATGATTTAGAAGATAATTAGATTCTAAAAATATAAAACTTTTTATGAAAAAGATGAAATAATATAAAAAGAATAATTTTTGCCCGTATTTCAACAAAACAGGACTCTGCGGAATTTGGTTTTTGAGAAACAACTAAATAAACTATCAAGTAACTCTAAAAATCATAAAAACCAACCTAGACACTATTAATAGCTCTAAAAATAGCATGTAATTAAAAATTAATTTTTTATGATTATGCAAGAAATAAATATTAAACAAAAAAGAGAAAATATGCTATTTTGTACCTATCACGATGTCAGATTAGAATAAAATATCAAATAATGATAAAAATTTATGAAATTTAACAGGGATAAACTATATATATCAACAAAGACAACCCTATTTACAGATCAGAAAAATGATCTTCGGTTAGAGAGATACAATTATGGTAATTTGATCTTGATTCTGAGCAATGTCTGACAATTCAAGAAACATAGATTCTGATTTTGGGTTTCAAGAAAATAGTAAATGATGGTAAAAAATTACACCATAGAAACTAAACATACAGACGGAGCAGTAACTTTTTATGGATCAGAGAGATCATCTTCGGTTAGGGAGATATCACTACGGCAAGATGAACCTGGATCTAAACCATGCCTGACAATTTAAGAAGGATAGGTTCTGATTCCGGAATAAAATAAAATAGTAAACTACCATAAAAAATTACAAAATTCACACAAAATAAACTAGATACGTAGACAAATATGTCACTTTTTATGGATCTGAAATACGATCTTCGGTTAGGGAGATGTGACTCTGGAAAGTTGCTCCTGATTCGCCAAAGCGTTTTGACGGTGCAAAAAATAGGTTTCGGTTCTTGAATTTATAAATGGGTCATCAGATGCCCAAAAATCATAAGAATTTCACAGATTCATGCAAACATATGTATATAACTCACATAAAAAATTTAGATCAAAACAACGAAAATGCTCATATAAAATAACGTTGTTAACACATGGTCAAAATCAAGATTCATGCAGGACTGTCAAACAAGATTCAAGAAATCGATCTAACATGCATAAACGAAGAAGAAAAACACATATGCAATATTTTTCAAATTTTTTATAGATGAAATAATAAAAAACTAAATCTAATATGCATATAAAAATAAAGAAAAATACAGAAAATAAAACTGCATGGGATTTTACTTTGATATAGCCGTGAGAAAGAAAGATTCGATCTATGAGAAATTGAATCTTATTCTTTCTTATGGCTGTAATAAAACACAACAATGATAATTAAAATTTATAAAAGAAAAAAGCTCAAAAGATAAATCTTACCATCAACTAATCTGGTTCTTGGAGCTACTATACAAAACTTAATGAAATAGAGAAGAAAAGAAGAAAAGAGGAGGGGCGACAATGGAGGGAAAGCATAGAAAACAAAAAAAAAACAAGAAAAGGAAGAGAGCTATACCTTGGGGGCTGAAGGAGGAAGAAGGCTGGAGCTTGAGAGAGGAGAGAGAGGGAGTTGAGAGGGCTGGAGAGCATAGGAGGGTCGACCCCCCTATGTGGTCTATTTATAGAAATTTTTTAGGCTTAGGGTGAAGAGTTTCAATCTAGTTGGGATTCTTCTTAATTAAAGAAGATAAGGGAGAGGGGGGGGGGGGTCTACCCCCTCTTTAGAGTCCTAATTAAATTTAAATTTTGACTTTTCTAGTGTTAAGCTAATCAAAACTCTAAATAAAAGCCCCAAATGTGGCGCCACCTAGGTGGGCCCCACAATTGGTTTTTAAAGCAAATGAACAATTTAAAAAGGTTTTAAAAACAAATGAAAATAAAAGTAAAGGATAAAACAAAAATAAAGTCTTAAACCAACTAAAATTCTTAAAAAAAAATGGGAATCCATAGTTGACACCACCTAGGTGGGTCCCTTCTGGAGTGAATTTGATCTAAGATCCGTTTTAAAACTCAAGTTTGATAAAATCCACATCATAAATCTTATCCGGATCTAGATCTGACATATTGAAAAAGATATTTTTCTGAAAATCATTTCAAAACATCAAATGTAAAGCATCGGGTTTTAGATTTAAAAGATCAGTTTTGAACCCAGGTTTGAAATCAAAAGAAAGTTTGAATTCAAATCTAGATTCGAAGCTTTAAAATGACAAATGGGTCTGGATCTCGAACCATGAGTCTGATCCATATTTGACAATGATAAAAGTTCTTGGATGGAATTGGAAAATGAATCTTGGATCTTGATAAAACAGATGAAATGGCTCCTGGATCAGAGATGGACTTAACAAGTGGATCCTAGATCAGAAATAAGGTGGAAATGGATCTTGGATCGAAGAACGGATCTGAGATGTCAAATAATTAGATTCTGGACATCCGATGAGATAATTTAGGTTCAGAAAATAAATCAGACTTTGGATATAGATAATAGAGCGAATTGAGTAAAAAATCCA
Source organism: Nuphar pumila (assembly GCF_984573655.1). Lineage (NCBI taxonomy): Eukaryota > Viridiplantae > Streptophyta > Magnoliopsida > Nymphaeales > Nymphaeaceae > Nuphar > Nuphar pumila. The sequence continues at coordinate 52,118,818 of NC_143253.1, read as the reverse complement.
GGTCTAAAATAGAGAATAGATATTTGGATATCAGATCCGGTATTAGATTCAATCCAAATTGAAATATGAATGGGATCTTGAATATAGATAAATTATCAGATAAAAGGATTGATCCGATTGTTGATTGGCAATTGTACCATCTTGGAAAATTGACAGAATTGATGTTGTGAATAAAAATGATCAAGAAATGATTTTTCGCCCTATAGGGTGAAGAGTGACACTTGGAAAGTGAGGTTTGAATTAGGTTCTAGGGTTTCTAAACTCAGATAAACTAAAAAGACACTGACTCAACTAAACTCCTAGACTAAATGATCGATGAATGACATCATTCTTAGAGAAATGGTAAGAAATGCACACTGGAGTGAAGTGAATCACGAAAATGTACTCAGTTTGAGCTGAAATGAAAGTCAGTTATACTAAGGTGAACTAAATTCAGAGCTTAAACACTAGCTAAGTTGATTGGGGTTAGCTCAACTTTGGTTGAAATGAGCTGAAATGGATTCCAAGAATGTGGGAAGTGACTTTGAACTGGAACTGGAGCACTCAAACTCCTGATGAGCTCAAGTTAGACACATGGGAATAGGATCTATTGTAATTGACTGACTTGGAGACAATTGGCTTGGATTCGAGCCAGAAATGAGCTTATTTCATAGAAAATGAACCAATTTTGGTTGAAATGGACTGACACTACTCATCATGAGCTCAGAGGAGCTAGAAATGATTGACATTCTAACTCTTCTAAACTTAAAATGAGCTTGATTAGGTCTAAGTGACAAGGGTTTAAAGTGACCTAGGGGTAAAATGATAATTTTATTGATAAAAAGGGGGTGAAATGACACTTAAACTGGAACAAACTTGTAGGTTAAACTCCTACACTGTACTACAGGGTTGGCATCTGTGAGGGGGGGGGGGGGGGTCCGGAATGGACCTAGAAAATTTGAAGTGTTTACAGGTATCCTAATAAGTGGGTCGTGCAATTAAAAATAAACTAGCTCTATGGTTTGCACTCAGCGTGGTTCTAACAATTTGAATTAATTAACAGAAGCAAACTAATAGTCCTAAATATCAACAGGAAATTAAACTAGCAATCCTAAATAAAGTACAAAAGCAAACTAGCAATCTTAGATAAACATGAAAAGGCAATAAAGTGGGTACTCAGTTTTTAAATCGCCATTCCCTGGCAAGAGCGCCAAAAATTTGATACAACTTTTTGATAAAGTATTTTTAAAAGAGTTTTTCAATAAAAATCATTTATGTAAACTGCGCAATAAATTTCAATTTTTGGCTCACACCAGTGGCGAAGTCCAGGTCGAACACAAGGAACGTGTTTAACCACTTTTGTACCTCATACAATTACAGTCTTTATTGTCTTAAATAAATGAAATGAGTTATTCTCTGAAGAGGGCTAAAAAATAAACATGCCTTATTACAATCCAACTTAAAATAAATGGCCCTCTAGCCCTAAAAAAAAGAAAAAAGAAAAATAAAGGGTTTTCTTTGCTTGAGGTCTAGCCTCTTATAAATGCAATGCTCCAGTTGAACCAACAGGCTTATAAAAGCTACTAAGGTGTTCTTTTGAGGGTACTTCGCACACACAAAGGTTTCCCTATAAAACACAAAAATGCAAAACCATAAAACCAACAAAACAAAGGAAACTATTTCTAAAACTAATGTTAGTTATATATAAAAAATAATCAAGAAAACAAGAGTCGAATTAACTAAATATAACAAAATAACAACCGATAACAAACTAATATTCTAACTATCTATAAAACAAACTTGAAACAAACTAACTAATTACAAATCAGTAAAAAAAATATTGAATCACGACTAACTAAATTTAACAAACTAACTAGTTCTAACTAATTATGAAACTAACTGAAATAATTTCTAACTAAAAGGAAATGTTAACTTGAATGCAACTAGTCAAAAATATGAACAAATCAGTCTAATCTACTAAATAATCTAAAGACTAATTTAACAATGCTAATAAACTAATGATGAATTATTAAATTAATCAAGTAGTGAATAAAATAAAAGAAAACATACGAAACTATAAAGTAACTAATCCTATCGTCAAAGTCTAAAATAAACAAATTAAACTAAAAAAAAAATCAATGACTCAATCTAATAAAATTCAAAAATTTAAGCTAACTAAGTGAATCAGCAACATGTTTAATTATGCAAGCCGTTAGTTCACGCGATAAGAACATGAACATGATCTATGTTATGCAGTTAATGCCCTTATGAAAATCATGTGGTCTGCAACTCATGCAGATCAACGTGTTTGTAGATCATATTATTTTTTTTTATTTAATGCAGATCACGCTGACCAGTTCTATGGTCTTTAAAAATAACAATCAACAAAGTTGTGTTTCTAAAAAAAATAGAAAAACAAGAACCAAATATTATGCTAAGCAAAAATTGACAAAACTAATTTTTGCAATGCATATGCTCTAATCTACTATGCAGAAAACAAAAAGGATCGGGAATCAATTAATCTAATAAGAATAACATTGAAAAAAAATAAAAAAATAAACTATCTACTGTGCAATGATGAAAATGAATCTAAACTACATACTACTCTAATAATGAGATGAGGGAGAAGAAACATACTTCGCAGTCCGTCTTCGACAAAAGGGTTTAAAAGAGAGCGGTCTCTAACTGTAAAATTTGCATTAAAAAAATGATATTGGACCTAGGTCGGATCCAGATCTGGACACGACCCGGATTCAAAAAGAGGTAGGCGGTTGAGCTGAACTCCCTGCCTAGCCTCGCATCGGGGTTTGGTCTGGCGACCACTGCGGGTCTTACCGAACCCGCCTCCTGTTTTGATAATGCCATACTAACATCTTTGCACTTGCAACTTTCATGACATCACACACACATCCTGTGGCCCGAGGCCATTCGTACCTACGCTCGTAGACGAACACAGGACCGCAACCCCTCAAGGTAAGGGCAAGTTATGCAAAAAAGGCTTTAAACAAACAAAATACTAAAATACATAGATATTCAAATGAAAAGTTTGATTATCTGCATTTACTTTAAGTAGCTCCTCATGCATTTATCTTTCAATAGTTATCTTTCCCTGCAATTACATCCTGCATTGATTTGTTGGTAAATTCTTTATGTTTTTGCTTTTACGTTCCATCATTGCTATTTCATGCTATTGTTCTTTTCTGAGCTACCACACCCGGAGTGAGGCCTTGCCACATGTGACCCTGCTATTGTAGGCTTTGTAGGGCATGCAGGTGCACGTACCAATTCTTGCTCTTTGCGAAAGATGCAAAATCAGCTACCGATGCTTCAGTCTCGAAAAAAGGGATTTCTTCTATATAAATCTTGCCTTTTTGAGTTGGCTAAGCTATCCATTCTCTGTGCACTGCTAGATGCAGTTAGCGTTACCCTGAGTTGAGACACTTGGGAGGTACATGGGGATCCATGAAGATTCTAAGCCTTGTAGGATTCTGTTGTACACTCTGAGCACATAATAAATTACTTTGTCGGATGATGTGTTGGTTATCCTTTGAGATACCCATGCCTACCATTGTAGTCGTGCCTTTAGAGAAGGACGGAATGTGCACTACTATGGGTAGTATGAGAGGTTGATGAAACCTCGAAACGTGAGACGAGCACATTTGCTGGAACTACATAAAATGTGATGATGCGCCTTCACAGGCTAGATGCTCATGTGGGTCTAACAGACCAGAGTATATAGAATGTGACGGCGGTTAAGAAACCCCCGTCATGCCCATTTGCCTCTCATGGTTCATTAAGAGAGAGGATGTATGGTACAAAACTCTGATGGATAGGTCGTTAACGACCATCGTACGGGCAAAAGACCCAGCTTCCTCAGTCATCGGAGTCAGGAGAAATGAGCTATAAAAGGTAGCTTACAGTTGGATGCATCCATGGGCCACACACACGCCTTTGGAGACTTACTCTCTCGGCCACTGGTCGTCTCTTTAGGAGCGGACTCAATCAGCTATCCAGGTTATCATAAAACACATAGCATAATAACCCCCCAAACCGGTCTCGACTGTTTCTATGTTTCGTACCATGTGCATACCCGCATGGTCAGTTAATATCGAAACTAAAAATAACTTACTCACACTTCAAGTTAGTTGTAGACTTTTGAGAGATTGACTGTTACTGTACCTATCCACTTTCTGTATTTAGTTACTTGTCTAAATTTATTAATAATTGCATGCATTGTGAGCTCTACTACGAATGCTTAACTTATTCAGTTACTCTGCTTAGTATGTTGGACTGTTTTGCTGAGTTAGTTTTTGTATTTAGTTACTCTCTGCCTATAGAATCAGTGGGACTACTATAGTTGCTTATCCTACTTTGCCTTAACACTTTGTTCTTTACTGCCTTTCTTTGCGTACCTACTAGTTTTTTGTGAAACTGACCCATTTTATTTGCAGGTGACGAGTAGGTGCTCTTGACAGCCAATGACGCGATGCAAGATTGCTCGAGATCTCACCCCTTTCTGCCTGCATCCTGGTTACTTGCTGTCATTTTATACTTTTGCTCATGGGGGTAAACCCCCAAAGTTATACAAACTAAACTTTGATAGATATATATATACACATTTTTGGTCCTCCAACTGTTTTTGCCAATTTTCTTATGTGGATTTTATGCTAATGTACCCAAAATTATCGGCTTGTCTATCTTTCAAAGGAAAATCTCCTTCCGCTGAATTTTCAAAACCAAAACTCTGAATTTTGAAAGGTTTTCTAAATATCCTTCAAAAGTTAACAAGTCAAGATTTTGGGGTGTTACACCAACAAAATCCCACATGAACCACCACTTCTCAGACGATGGGGAGGAGAAGAGCTGGCGATAGACGAGGAAAGAAGTAAAGAAGAAGAAGAAGAAAAGAAGAGGATGATGAGTAGAGACCGGCTGGAGGAGAGGGAGAAGAGAGGGGAGACCATGCGAGTATGCACATGGTACGAAACATAGAAACAGTCGGTAGAACCCATGTTTTTGTATTTCCAAGGAGAAACTTTCAAACCACGAGCGTGATGCCTGTTTCAAACCATAGATGGGTCTTCTTAGTCTGCATACATGTGTCCTTGGGTCTCCTTCAGCATATCCAGGGGGTTGCTCTATGTAGATTTCTTCCTTCAAATCTCCATGGAGGAATGCATTCTTGACATCCAATTCACTTAATTCTACTCATGATTAACAACTAAAGATAATATAATTCTTATTGCCCTCATCTTAACCACAAGACTGAAGGTTTCATCATAATCCTGACCATATTTCTGAGTGAACCCCTTTGCAACAAGTCTGGCCTTATATCGTTCTATGTGCCATCAGGTTTGTGCTTGATTTTGTAAACCCACTTCAAATCAACAACATTTTTATCAGTGGGTCTGAGAACAATTTTTCATGTTTGGCATTAATGTAGTGCTTCCATTTTTATTCATGGTTTCAATCCATTTATTTGATTGCACAACTTGGTAAAATGCCATGGGTTCATCATGCTTCTCAATCTAAGATAAAAATAGGTGAAAATTCATAGAAAAATTTTCATAACTAACCTACCTCTCAATAGGATGTCTGATTCTAGCTGACCTCCTCACATTATCTTCAGTCACATGATTATCTTGTTCTACTTTCTGAACAGGAGGAGAATCTTTTTCTTTTCTCATATACCCTTTGAATTTATCAATATGAGGGGGTTGCGGGCTTGCACCTTCTTCAGCACGTGAAGCTCTACCTTCTTGAATGCCAGATGGAGATAAGCCTACTTGACCTGAGTTGATGTCATCCTTATCAACAGATTGTGCCTCCTAATTACAATGGGATGAGTAATCACCATTGATACTCGCAAATAAACCTCCTAAATACAAAGGGATGAGTAATCACCATTGATACTCGCAAATAAATCTGCATTCAGCCATGGATGATAAACTTCTGCTCTGGGAATTCGTTGGCAGAGATTGAAAAATACATCACCAAAATCATTCTCATAAAAAACAAGGTTTCTTGAAATTCTTACACGTCTAATCATAGGATCATAACATCGATACCTTTAATAATCATCTGCATATCCCATAAACTTGCACTTGGAAGCCTTTGACTAAAATTTATTTATGAAGGAATCATCAATATGGACATAACAAGTGCATCCAAAAACACGCAGAGCAAAGTGAGAAATATGGGGAATTATTTTGTAAAACTGTCATGGGTAGGTGATTTATAATGTGAATCATCGAATGAAATGCTTCTGTCCATAAGCTAATAGGGAGATTGTTGTCATGCATCATACTCATGGCAGGCTCAACAATATGTCTATGCTTTCTCTCATCCATCCTATTTTGTTGAAGTGTATATGGACAAGACACTCTATGCTTTATTCCATTACTTTGAAGAAAATCAATAAAGTCCTTTGAGGCGTAGTCACCACCTCCATCACATTGAAAATGCAAGATATTGGTAGAAAAGTAGTTTTGAGCAGAGATATGAAAATTGCGGAATAGGTGAAAAACTTCAGACTTGTGTTTCATAAAGAATATCTAAGTGTAACAAGAATAACTATCAATAAAAATAACATAGTATCAGCTGTCAGAAGTAGAACAAACGAGAGCAGGTCCCCAAACATCAAAATAAACAATTTAAAAAGGCCTTAAAGCTCTTTTATTGATAGAATCAAAAGGAAGTACATGACTCTTTACATATTTGACAACTTGACTCTTTTTATTGTTTTCCTCAAGAGTCAAACTTGACTTAGGGATTAACTCACTTGACACAAGTTTCTCAAGAAAAGGACAACTACAATGACCAAGTCGACCATGCCAAAGACTTGGCTTATTATATTTAGAAAGACTAAAGACAAACTCAGGACATAACGAAGATGATAGAGACTGAAAGGACTTAGACTCCAATAAAGGCTTCAAGGCAAAACTTGTACGCGCATATGGATCTTACTTGAAGATTTACATGTTTTCTTGTCGCTCCCCTTCAACGAACGTCTCCCTTGTTTGAAGATCCTTGACACGCACAGAAGAGGGAGTAAATTCAACATAGGAATGTGTATCATCAACATGTCTAGATACAAAAATAATGTTCTTTTTTATATTAGGGGCATGGATGACATTTGAAGATTAAGAGATGATTTTGACAAAGGAATTGTTGTATTTTCAACAAGAGAGATATAATGATAAAATCTATCTCCAGTAACTATACTATTTTTATCAAAGTAAGGAATTGAGTTTGAGAGCTTACCAACATCCCTTGTAACATGGGTTGCTGCCCCAGAGTCAACATACCATAACCCTTGTTCATTTTGCTTTAAGTGCAGCCCAGACAACGCAAACAAAAAAAGTTGTTTCACATCCCTGTCAACCTTAGCAGCATTGTCTTTTTTCTTTGGCTCAATATTTGGGGATTTTCCTTTATTTTGGAGATTGAACCAACAATTGGCCTTAATGTGTCCCCTCTTATTATACAAATAACACGTTGGAACAACCCTTTGATTTTGATTCTTTTCATTGGAGTTGGGTGGCATATTAGGCGTAGGAAGCAAACTTGTACCTGCATATCTTCCTTGACCCCTTCCTCCTCAAAAGTTATTGTTAAAATTATATGTATATATGAATACCTGTCAAGGGTATTTTCATCTTTTTGCAAACTATGTATTTAGTACAGTCCACTAGGGACTGAAATGTAACTTTTTTGTTTTTTTTTATTTTTACTTTTATTTTTTTGTTTCTAGTCATAATATAATTGTTGGGAGGCAGTTAAAATGGTCATAAACATGACCGTTCAGCTCAAGTGAGGCTCTATAAATAGAGCCTCACTCTACTCTTGTAACTCATTGCTCTTAGAAGCATTTTCATGGTATTTATAAAACTCTTCTTATTCTAATAGGCTTTTGTGCCTTTTTGCTATTTTGTAGAACGTATTTCTATCTCTTTTATGAGATTGTAATCGGTCCATTAGAGACCACAGTTCTTGTGCTTGTATAATCTCTTTTGGCATTTTATTTGTGCATCCTTGATTCATTACATGGTATCTAAAAGCTACCTTGTTAAAAACTTGTTTTCAAAAACAACTTTCCTAAAGTAATTAAAATACTAATTTGGAACTTCTAAACTAATTAATACACTTCAAAAAAAACATGCGAAAGGGGTCTAGAATATACATTTTTTCCTTATTTTGAATTTCAAATGGCATCTTGGAAAAACTTCGATAAGACTGGGTTTTTAAATCAATTTTTTGGCACACCATGCATAAAAACATGAATCTATAATGCATAAATTATGCATGATCAGAGCGTACCTCTTCTTCTTCTTCTTCCCGTAACAATTCGAGAGAGAGAGAGGGCTCACCTTCCCCTTTTATAATAGATATAAGAGAGAGAGAGAGAGTTTGGGTCCGGACAGTTTCCAACATTTTAGAGAGTTAAATGCTCATCTCTCTCTCATGCATAACGAATGGATGATGAACCTAAATGCATGGCATGATCACACAGATATGCATGTCTCTGTCATGCATAGATGGATGGATGATAGATATGAATGCATAACATGCTCACACATGCATGCTTCTCTCAAATTTTTCTTCAATGTGAAATGCCTTTACACATGCATGTGATGGAAGTGGGATCTGGTAGGCAATAATAGAAAGTTCAAAGACAGTAGCTAAGAGAGAGAGAGAGAGAGACCAAAGTCAAACTCATTTACTTTTTTTGTTTCCAATAATTATAGAAAGGCACAAAACATTTAATCTTATAAACCATTGGATTGGAAATGGTCCTCCATTTTATAAGAGGGAGTAGGTGCGCCGGGAGCACCCTATCATTACTAATATATATATATATATATATATATATATATATATATATATATATATATATATATATATATATATATATATATATATATATATATATATATATATATATATATATATATATATAAAGCCAAGAGTGACTTAGGCTACCAAGACTACAAGATCAGTTTCTCTTGTTTTTAATTTGGTATATACTTGTAGGTTTTAGATTTCTTTACTTCTTGAAGTTTTGCAAAGTTTACTCGATATATAACCTATAACAGAATTTTAAAGGCAGGTCTGAGCAATGAAAAGAAGAATGCAGATGAGCTGCCTCAGGAGAGAATATGTATCCTGCCAAGTTCATTTCTCTAGAAGTCCCACCTGTCTGCTACTATATATTTTCTTTGGAATTTTGGTCAAGTTACAAAATCCCTATTATGTTTTGTTGAATATCAAGTAATAAAAGAATCTTATTAAATGAAAATGAATATGATGAAACTACATTCACTATTCAGTTAATAGCAGTCCACTCAAGTGGGCAGCTGCCACTGGAACGAATCTGACAAGCAGCTTGGGAAATAAAGGAGACCAATATCTAAGAGCCATTCTCTTTCTCTTCCTTTAGTAGGCTATGTCACATAGGTATCGGTGCGGGTGTAGGTATGTATGATACATGAGAATTCCTAGAAGTATGGGTACAAGAGTATGGTACGGTTATATATATTATATGTATGTATATGGGAAATTTATTGGCTACACTCTAGAGGAAAATGTAAAGAAACATATTGTTTCTACTAAAGTGTACAATACACTTGAGGATAGCCAATAAGTTCCAATATGGGAAATATATTTGCTACACTCTAGAGTACCATACTTTCTAGCTAAATCTCATAGATGCGAGCTTTATTTGATGAGTCTAATGTCACGGGTGAGTTCAACATGGTCCATTTTGACATAAAAACTTGATTTTGTTAACCATGAAATTTTGTCCGGCAGTGGACCATTGAATTTTTTTAGCCTTCAAAATTTCTTCTTATACAACTCAATTGGACAATCTAAACTTGTTTTTGACTAGAAAACCATATAGATAATATCCACAGAGCTTGATCCACAAAAAAAAAATCAAGAAAATGTGAAGAAACATGTTTCTACTAGAGTGTACAGTTCATCAGAGGGTAGCTTATATATGTAGTATATATACACACACAAGTGTGTGTGTGTGTATATCAAACACCATACATGAATGGATGAAAACAGCCCTTTATGCACCTTAAAAATAGATGAAAACAGGTAATAGATTGGGCTTGGATTGGGTTAGATCCAAAATTGGCTTCATCTGTACCCAATAAATTGCTAGTACCAGTACTCGTGTTAACACAGGTCAATACAGGTACATCACCCTTCCAAAAGTATTGATATTACATCGATGGATTCTCACTTAGGCTCAAGATGAAGCTCTTTTCTTTTATTTTTCATCCACTTTTCCCTTGCTATGGTACATGATTCCATTGTAATGAGATATGCGGAAATACAAAACAAGAGCCTCTAAGGGCTTACATGATCATAAACACAAAGTGCATATGCACAAGTCCACTATGGGACAATACAAAAGCCGACAATGGCTACAACAAATGTAAAAAATATAATTTATTGATCAAATGCTTAAGCAAAAGCAACAACAATAAGGAGACAACCCCATTATTTATACACAAACACAAGAGAGAGAAACCATTAGGAGCTCCCAATAGTCATATTTATGACGGTTGGGGAGCCCCCAATGAGTATGGTCAAATGACCATAGAGCTCTGATCATGTATAATTTTTGCATTTTAGATACATATTTTTATGCATGATCTATTGAGAAAATGAATTAAAAACCCATTCTTGTTAATGTTTTTGAGAAACTGCTTTAAAATAAAAAATGCTGAAAAAATGCCAATTTCAATATTTTCTACATATTTTAATTAGTTTACGAGTTTGTAATTCATATTTTAATTAGTTTAGGATTGAGTATTTCTGAAAATTAGTTTTTAGAAAGGTAGTTTTTAAAAAATTTAGAAAATTAAATATAGTTTTTAGAAAATTTTGTTTTAACCTAGATTTTTTTAGTATAAATAGCATTTTTCAAGACTGGGGCATCCTCCCTTGGAAAAAATATAGGCGCTTTCTCTCCCTCTTCTCTTCGTTCTTTCCTCTTGAGTTTCGTTCGATCACTGGTTCTCCCTCACTTCTTTTCTTCTTTGATCTTAATTTCATTTTACTTTGGATCTCTGCTCTCGTCGGTGTTTCTTGCCCTATCGTCGGAGTGAACGTTCAACTACGATAGCAACCGTTCTTTTTCTCAACCCCTCCATCGGAAGCAAACCATGAGGTACGTTTCTTCTCTCCCATCTCGTTAATTGATTTATAGTTAGGTAGATTTATTTATTTCATTAAATACAATCTCTAGATATTTTTTTGTAAATCAATTCTTGTTTGATCGCTTTATTTGGTATAGTTAAATATTTAATTTTCAACAATAATTAGATCATAAATTTGCGTGTTACTGTCTGTTTAGTTGTTTTGTGCATAGTGTAAAGAAGCCACTAGCAACGCTGATCTACGTGATTTCCTTCATCATGCATATCAGCATGGATATCTGTATGTTGCAGCAGCATGCGTGGACTCGTTTGTTTATCAAAGTTCTGTTAAACCGCAGATAGAAAGCAACTTGCATGACTTTTGTAATCACGCAGTTTGTTTTCTGCATCTTAGAGTGAACAACAATCAGATCCATGCTGAATAGTGTTCTGGAGTTGACACAATCGCTGATTCAGCAAGCCGTGAAGTACAATCCAGATCTGTGATAAAAGCCTGCTAGAACAACCTATCTTTATTGTGTAAACACACATTGGAATGTCCATTTGTTGCGTGTTTCACTCATTACTCATATTTGCTGGCCTGCGCATATCCAAAGATCAACGTCAATCACACCGATCTGATGTTTGGCCTGATTGACGTTGATAACTCTTCAGACCCGCATAGTTTGATGCGTGATCTAGACACTATGTGCTTAGTCAAGTCGTTTATATCATAGTGTTCTTGTCTAATTAGTTGTTTTAGATTTTTGTTTAATTTCTATGGTTGATTAGTCATAACTCAATTCATGTTTTTTTTAGTATTAGTAGATAGGTTAATTAGAATTGTTAATTAGTTCTAGTTTGATTACTTAGATTAGTAAACAAAATGCTTAGTTGGTTTTGAATCCACCTTCTTTTAATTTAGTTAGAATTAGTTCAGTTTGATTTGTAATTAGTTAGATTTAATGAGTTTGTTAATTTGTTTAGCTTGATCTAACGTTTTCTTTTCCTTAATTCAAGTAGTTATTTTGTTTTAAATTTGTTTCAAGTAGTTAGTTTGTTAAATAATTTGTTACATTAGGTTGTTACAAGTTTGTTAATGTTAATTCTTTCTTCTTGTTTTTCTTATAACTAACATTAGATTTTGGTATAGTTCTTGCGTGTTTTGTGCTTTGTCTTTTTTTGTGTTTTGTAGGGAAGCGTTTGCAAGTGAAGAAAGGCCCTTCAAGCCCTTAGAGGTCCTTCACAAGTCCCCTGAAGGTCCCTCAAAGAGCCCTAAAAAATGTAAAGCAATGAATGTAAGACATTTAAACATCAAATACCAGTAGCTCTTGGATTCATATGAAGTAGTGGCATTGCAGGAGACTAGATCACAAATAAAAGAAGACCCTGTGTTCATTCTTTTTCCTTTCTTTTAGTTTTAGGGCCATTTATTTTAAGTTGGATTGTAATAAAGCATGTTTATTTTTAAGCCCTCTACAGAGGGTAACTCATTTTAATTAGTTAATTATTATTATTTTAAGGCAATAAAGATTGCATTTCTATGGAATACAAAGTTGTTCATTCCATTCTTTGAGTTTGACCTGGATCTCACCCAAGTGTGAGCCGATTTTTATTATTTGATGTATGGCTTTCACAAAATATTTTATCAAAAATATATCTTTAAAAATCTATTTCATAAAAACTTACACCAAGCCCCTAGTCTACTTAATTAATGATAAAAATATAAAAAAAAAGAAATGAAAAATTGTTCCTAATGAATAGTGTCTATTTCAAGGGAAAAAGACAAAAATACCCCTGACTTCAAAAATAGATTAGATATATACATGCTATTTTAACACCCCCCTCAAGCTTAGGATGACTCGCTGCAAGTTTGCAATTACAAAAGTATAAACCCATTACATAAAATGTCTTCATTGACTTCATCAAGTTCTTCCATGTTTCCTTGAAGGGTGCACTTGATCTTCGATCATATACTCTATTACACAGTGTCTCTAAGATCTTTAATACTTGAGAACCTATGGATAGAGCTAACAAAACATCTCAACTATGCACAAGGATATATATCATAAAACATAAAAGGAGATTTAAAAAATAACTATAGATATACTAGTTATATATTATGGAGAGAGGATTGTTAATCACACTAAAAAAACAATATATAAAAAATATCAATAAGAAGAATCATTTTTTTTCAAAAGCATTAAACATAATTAATAATTTTGAAAAATCAAAACATAGATAAGAGGAACAAACCTCAAAGACAGTCATAAAAAACAACATATATTTCAAGAAAACATCAATCCTACTTAGAAGCTTTATCCACAAAAATTCAAGCATGCATATGTATTTAGATAATCATGCATGCATACCATCTATGTGAAGGTTTTAAGAAAATAAATCATCTATCATACCAAGTAAATTCAACAATCATGCATACAAAATGTTTTAAAACTTCAAACACAGCCCACAAGAGGAAAAGATTAAATTTACATATCCATGATGAAAACACACACACACACACACACACATATATATATATATATATAGTTATATTTATATATATAGTTATATTTAACACATGAATATGAATCTTTAACTATCAAGAACAAGATTTAACGAGAACAATTAAACAACTCACCATGGAGTTAAATCCACCCAAGGAGAAAATAAAATGTTTAGGGAGAGGATTTTGTTTTTTAAAGAAAAAAAGAACCATTTTCATATAAATGCACAACGAAATAATGAAGAAATTCAAAAAAACCCACATACAACAAATCAAGAGAAATGATACTTTGCAACAATAGTTGCTTACCATAAGTAATTGTCGCTTTTTTACCATAACACTCAATGGAGTTTACAATAATCGAGGGATTAATTAAATTCATGCAAAACACGAAAGACAACCAACATAAAACAAATCTAAATATCCTCATTATATATATATGCAATTAAAGCATATTCAATGCATAAAACAATGCATGAAAATATTTTAATGAATAAACATTTCCCATACAAGGGAAAACAAGTAGTAAAAGTTTAGAAATTTGATGAAGAGATTTAAAAAACCCCACATAACAAAAGAAATATATTTGCAAATCTCAACATCAATTTGCTCACTACAAGCAACTACATCTTTGACCTCCAACCCAAAAGACCTAAAAAATCAAGTGTATCAACGCATAGGATAAGAGATCAACGACAAATATCAGCAATAACCATACCAATGACATCGCACAAGCAATGTTGGCTATTTAAATTGACAATACAACCCAACTACAACCACAAGAGGTGCACATCTCTCACCTCAATGATTGTAAAACTGCAAATAATAACATCAGCTACAATATGTGCACATAACTCACCACAACCATGGTTGTAAAATTGATAAACAAAAATCTCTTATCCAACAAAAAAGGTCACTCAAATGAGAGGTATGGATAGAGAAACAAGCAAGGTAACGAGAACTTGTAATAAAAATAAACCAATGTCACCAAGAAAACAGGATTTGAAATTAAGGTAAGAACAATGAATTTTTACAAACTATATAGTAAACACGAAGAATATAGCCATCACAAATAAGTATAAATACAAGCATCAACAATAGATCAATGGGCAGATAAACAAATGAGTGATACAACACACTTACATAATCATAGATCGAACAACTGTCATTTAGAGTCAAACTATAAGCCGACAATCTAAACTGACAAAACTGAGGTGCACACAACCCACCCTAACAAACATTTCTAGTTTCACAAAAGCAATAGAGTCAATCAACCCATGGATCCAGAGGCTAATCAACTATCAGTCAGACCCAAGACAAATGGTAACACAATACTCATAAACTTGATAGTGTAGACTGATAAGATGACTTAAAGTGCACACATAACTCACCTTAAGGGCTAACTTTGACCCAACAACAAGTCTAAAAGGAATATATTGCATTAGGTAAAATTCTGTGATGGACAAAAACTAATTCCATAAAGAGGTGATAAAAGCACATGAAAATTAATTTCTAAATAAGTGAGTTCATATATAAGAATCGATTTGAAAAAAAAGTTTCGAATCAAAACCAATAAAGGTAGATGGAATATAGAGTAATAATATGCAAACAAGATGTCATTTGATAATTTTTCATAAACCATGTGTAAGCAAAGACAATTAAGGTTACATCAATAACAATGAAGAATGAGCATGGACAATATAAACAAGCTATATAGAGAGATAGCTTAATTTAGATTATAAGTCTATTATGAGGCATAATGACATACAACATTAAAGGAGCTAAAACATATATAAAGATTCTCAAAGAACCATATAGAAAACCAAGAGCTTATCCAAGTACAACTAATAATAGATACCCACAAAGAAATCAAAATTCATGTATATGCAATAATTTAATAACTTTAAAGCCACATATCCTATACAAAAGCTATGAAAGATCACATAAGATATGCATATGAACACATTTAAGCATATATGCAAATGATAGATTAATCCAATGCAAGATATATATGAGATGTAACATATGACATAAGGCATAACTATCAAACAAGGGATGATCACAAAGTCCACTAAGAGCACACACCAAAGAACATAATGTAAAAAATTTCATAAATAACAAGTGAAGATATGAAAGTCTTCAAATGTCACCAAGAAAGTCCACCAAACCCACAAAGGGGTCACAAGAACATAAACAAAATAATATTTTAAAATCAAATATTCATAAGCATAACTAATTAAGGATGCCTTTTAAAAATAATTTTGCACAATGAGATATTCTTTAATAGAGAAGTATCTTAAAGTCAAACCATAATGCCACACAATTATTAATGGAACATAAAAACATGCATAGACATATGTGCATGACACATAAATATGTAAATGATATGCCAATAGAGCAATCTCATGAGCGTATACAAAAGAACCAATAAAACAATATTTCATTAAAAAAAAATTCACCAACTCTAATTCCAATTTATTTTAAAAAATTCATTTGACATACCCAAGAAATAACCATAATATTTCAAACAAAATTTAAAAATATATATTATAAATACCTTTTATAGATAGACAACTAAAACATAATCATATATATATATATATATATATATATATATATATATATATATATATATATAAAGATTTAAGATATATACCAAGGCCCACATCATGTAGTTTGATCCATTTAATTTGAAAGATAGATCAATCTGGAATCATGCTCTATGAGAAAGATTAGAAGAGAGAGCAAGATGTAGAAAACAAACATGTTCTCTTTGGGCACCACAATCACTACGATCACATGAGCACTTTTTCACAAACACAATCACATGATGGTTACACTTCAAAGGTCCAAGAGCACTATGGCTCTGATACCATGTAATGAAATATGCAGAAATACAAAACAAACACCTTTAAGGGATTATAAGATCATAAACACAAAGTGCACATGCACAAGTTCACTATGAGACAATACAAAAGCCAACAATGACTACAACAAATGTAAACAATATAATTTATTGATCAAATGCTTAAGCAAAAGCAACAACAATATCAAGGGAGACAACCTCTCTATTTATACACAAACACAAGAGAGAGACCATTGGGAGCTCCAAATAGTAGTTGGGAGCTCCCAATAGTCCCCCAACACTCTATGGTCAAATGACCATAGAGCCCTTGTTCTACTTAATTAATGACAAAAATATAAAAAGAAGAAATAAAAAATACGAATGAAAAAATGTTCCTAATGAACAATGCCTACTACAGGAGAAAAAGATCAAAATACCCCTGACTTCAACAACGGATTTTATATATATATATATATATATATATATATATATATATATATATATATATATATATATATATATATGCTATTTTAACAACCATCACTGCATGTTTGTTCTCAATCCCTTCCTTGGACCAGTTGAAATGGCATTTTGCCTCGTATTGATGCCTAGATAAATCTGACTCTTCAAAAATAAGAGAGCAGTTCCCTGGAAGACTTACAAAGACATGCTTTGAACTAGATGGACGATGTGAGAGGCCTCCGCATTTCATTTCACCCAAAGTGTTGCCTCGACTTCCGATCAAGTTGATTCCATCTACCCTTTTTTCTTCAAAAACCTGAGATGGGATCCTACTTAAAGCAAGAGGATTAGGCAGGTGATGGATTCCAAAAATGGTAGGATTCCAGCCCAAGGGTCTGAACTGTTGCAACTTTAAGTCAATTCTCTTTCGAGCCATTATACTAATTGGTTTGTTATAACATCACATCTAGGATGACTTTATATCCCTAGCGAAAAATGACTTCCTGTAGCTATGCATATCTTTTTTTGTAGCATCTGTTACTGATGGTTCACTTTTCATGTGGATTCAGGGTATGCCCTAAAAGGATGATACTGATGAACTGGTTAAGATACCTATTTAAGGCATTTGATATTATTTTGTTTTGGAGTTCCTAATGAAGAAAATAATTCTTTCCATGATATGACCTTTTATTTGGATCTGAACTGGCATCTCAGATGTTTTTTCATTGCATAACTTGATCAATGCATCCTTGGATTCACTAGCCTTGTAAACCTCTTAATTCCTTTTCTTACTTACTGGCATATCTCCTTGATTTCCATCAGAAGTTTAAAACTACTTGGTAAGTGGCATATTATGACTTTGACCTAAAAGAGATGACTACTAGTGATCTTATAAATTTGGGCAAACTTATGTGCATTTAGTGCTTTAGTTACAAGCAAACAAAACTTTCATCTTTGTCTAGTGGAACCAGACTTGGACCAAATTTTTGGGTATGGTATCGGGTCCAAACCCGAGTCTAATTGGGTCTACTATAAGAGAAACCATACCTGAACCCGATAAAAACTACATGAACCAGACCCGGTAAAATAATATTTTTTTATCATTTTTTCATGAAAATTTGTGGGTCTTAATCGAAACTCGCGGGTCGGGCCCAGGTCTGGTATAAAATTTCACAAACTATACCCAAGTCCATGTATTAATCAGACCTTTGGGTCTGGATCTGGGTCTTAATCGAGTCCTCTTATTTGTCACCATACCTGGGCCCTATAGGGTTTGGTCCGGGTAAACCCGACCCGTTGACACCCCTATTATAGTGATAAAGTTTCCCTTTTAAGTTTGTTTGTACTCCATGATCCTTTGAGTGGTGTATTATTACTTGATAATTCTGGATAAACCTTCCACTAGTTTGTTTGTTTCCACTTACTAGTATTATCTTCTTGACCGTGAACCTAACTCAATGTTTTTACTGGTTTGTTTTGAAAATTTCTTATTTGAGCAGGTGAAGATATGGGGAGAGAAGAAGACAACCCCTCTTGCTGTGCTGAAGCCTCATGATGGTCGGCCAGTAAACTCGGTAACATTTTTGGTAGCATCTGAACACACTGATCACATTGTTCTTCTCACATCGGTAATGAGTTCTATTTGGCTGCAAGTTCTTTTTGTGCATACTGCTCTACTATTTAATAGAAATTGAATATAAAACTATTAAAGCAAGCATGATAATTTAATTTTTCTTATGCTAATGTGATGTGAAAGAGGAGACTTGGGATTCAAGCAAGGTTGCCAAACTAAGAAGTGGAAGCAGGAAACGATACGCAAAGCGGAAGCGAGAAGCGAGGCATTTTAAAATTTATACGAGGCATGAAACAACATATCAATTTAAAAGTGAAATATGAATAAAAAATGAAGCAATATGGTAACTGAATAGGAATCGAACAAGAAACAAATAAAAACTAAAATAAAATTGATCATTCTTATATTTCATGATTTTTCAGTTAGAGTTAAATTTTTGTTAAAATCTAACAATGATGGTTACTCATTTAAAGAAAGTACATGAAAAATGAGTGAAAGCGTGAGAAAAAATACATGAAAAACAAAAAAAATATGTTATAAAAGCATATAGGAAGCATAGACCATGTTTATGGGAAGAAGCGTGGGAGAATCAAGATTCCCATGAAGTTTCGAAAACGAGGAGTATCGTGCTTCCAAAGCGAGTTTCTGTGAAACGAGCTTCCCACCTACCTAAGAAGCTTCTGGTAACTTTGGATTCAAGTCAATATTATGTTCTGATTGTAGTCTAAGGCCAAGTCAATGGGTTTATAGAATTCAAAGTCTAATTTTCACCCGAAAGTGACTTGCAGCAAGGAAGACTGGGACCATCAAGTTGGTGCGAGGTCATTCTGAGCTGGTGACTGCTTGTTGATTGAATTTAGTGGAATGAATTCTTGTTATTAGGTCCCGAGTTGCTTGATAGTTTGTGCTTGGACTACGAATAGGTTAAGTCACATTTATCTATTTCAAGAATATATACTTTCCTCTCTAACATTTAGGGCAATTTTTGAACCAGCCTGAAGATATTCTTATATGTTTTATGTGTTGCTCACATGCTCCTACCTTCCACCAAGAGACTTGATGGAAATGGTTTATTAAGGATTAAAATGTATTAGTTTACCCTTCTAACCTTCTCTGCTTAAGGTCATTGTATCAATCTTATTGTTGTTTGACTGGTAAATATCTGATATACCAAACCATGGTCATATGAAGTCAAATAGCTATAGGGTGGTATTGGGGATAACAGTGGAAAAAAGGGTGTTTGGGATTCCTGAGGGAAATAGAGGGTAAAAGGCAAAAAGTGCAACACATGAAATAGCACAAAATACAAGACTTGAAAAGTAAAAACCTCAAATATTGCTATTCACGAATTTCCTTTCCTCTCTCTACACACTACTTTTAACATGAGAGGTACAACTATTTATAGAAGGCAAAGCCTTTACATGAAAATAGAAACTTGAGATAAAAGGTAGGAAAGAAACCACACGTAACTCAACTTTTGAGACTCTACTAACAAAAGGCAAATCCTATAAACTAGGAAACTGAAATTACATGGACTTTGAGTGCTCTAAAAGTCAAACGTGGGCATTGGATACCCTACCCACTTCTTCTACCTTGAGCACCAAGCCATACGTGGGCTTTGGATTCTCTTGCCCAGTACCTTGAGCATTAACCAACATTTTTCCCCCTTAATGTGAAAGGCCTTGCACACCTATGGAATCTCTGAACATCAAAAATTTTTTAGATGACAAGGCTTTTGTGAAACCATCAGCAACTTGATCATTTGTAGAGCAATGCTTCAACACTACTTCACCTTTTTCCACTGCATCCCTTATAAAATGATATCTAAGCTCAATGTGCTTTGCCCTACCATGAAAAGTAGGATTTTTAGCAATAGAAATTGTAGACTGATTATCATAGTAGAGCTTAGTTGGAAGATTTTGTTCTACATGCAGGTCCTTCATAACACGCCTCATTCAGATTGCTTGACAGGTAGCAGATGTAGCCGCAATATATTCCGCTTCTGAAGATGATAGTGCTATTGAATTTTGTTTCTTTGAACACCACAACACAATGCCTGAACCAAAACTGAAAGCAAACCCGCTTGTGCTTTTTCGATCATCTATTGAACCTGCCTAGTCACTGTCAGTAAATCCAATCAAATTAAAGTCAGTAACATGATTATAAAAAATTCCACAATTGATTGTTGCCCGTATATAGCGGAGAATCCTTTTTGCTGCGCCTAGATGTTGCACAGATGGATTATGCATAAACCTTGAAATCATACTGACTGAGAATACAATGTCTGGCCGAGTGTGAGTTAAATACATTAATCCTCCGACCAAGCTTCTAAAACATCTTTCATTTGCTCTTGCCATTCCATCTTCCAAACTCAATTTTTCATTCGCATTCATCGGAGTTTCACAAACTTTGCAATTCAACATCTTTGATTTTTTGAGCAGTTCCAAAGCATACTTTTCTTGAGACACGAAAATCCCTTCTTCAGATTGCACGACATGAAGACCAAGAAAAAAAACATAGCATCCCCAAATTTGACATTTCAAATTCCTTCATCATACTATGTTTAAATTCTGCAATAAGCTTAAATGAAGAACCAGTGTAGATAATATTATCTACATAGACACTTACAATGAGCAATTCATTCCCATTTACTTTAACATAAAGTGTAGGTTCACTATCACTTCTTTGAAAACCATTTTGGTGGAAGAATTTATCAAGGCAACTATACCATGCACGCGGGGCTTGTTTTAACCCGTATAATGCATTTTTTAACTTATAAACTTGTTCTTCCTTTCCTTTAACAACAAATCCAGGTGGTTGGTCAACATACACGACTTCATTTAGAAAACCATTTAAAAATGCAGCCTTAACGTCAAATTGATAAACTTTCCATTTAAATTGAGCTGCAATCGCAAGGATCATTCTCACAGTTTCAAATCTTGCAGCAGGTGAAAACGTTTCAGTAAAATCAATTCCATACTTTTGCACGAACCCTTTAGCAACTAACCTTGCCTTATATTTTTTTACATTTCCACCAGCATCATATTTGACCTTATAAACCCACTTTACTCCAATTGATTCCTTTTCAGGTGGCAAGTTGGAAAGCTCCCATGTGTCATTCTTCTTAATGACCTCCATTTCTTCTTTCATTGCATCTATCAATTTCTTATTTGTGCATGCTTCATCATATGATGATGGTTTTAGAACAACAAAAGCAAAATCACATTTATAAATATCCTCTAGAGACCGTACCTTTTTTGGAGGAGTGCACATCAAGTGTGGACTCAATATTTTCTGTGAATTCATCTCCCATACTTGACGTTTCTGAAGATAATGCTTCAGTAGTATGATTTGATTGTGATGCCACTTCAACAATTTGCAACTTCACACTTTCATTGTTGGTCCATTCCCAACATGCTTTTTCATCAAAAATAACATCCCTTCTTATAATCAATTTTTTAGAAGAAGGATTATAAAGATGATATCCGTTAGTTTCATTACTATAACCAACAAAGATACACTTTTCACTTTTCTTATCTAACTTGGTTCTTTCTGAAGAGTCAATCAAAGCATATGCTATACTGCCAAATACCTTCAACATACTTACATTTGGCTTTCGATTCCACCAGGCCTCATAAGGTGTTTTGTTTCGAACTGCCTTTGTTGGAGAAATATTCAAGATATGAACTGCAATGTTAACGGCTTCTGCCCAAAACTCATTTGGCACCTTCTTTTCACTTAGCATGTTGCGTGCCATTTCTACCACTGTACGATTTTTTCTTTCTGCCACTCCATTTTGTTGTGGTGTCTTTCTTACTGTCAGTTGCCTACGAATACCATGATCTTTGCAAAACAAACCAAACTCATCAGATAAAAATTCTCCTCCTCTATCTGTGCACAATATTTTTATAGTTTTTCTTCTCTCATTTTCAACAAGAAACTTAAATTCCTTAAATCTATCGAATGCATGCGATTTATGAGTAAGAAAGTACACCCAACTCATTCTAGTAAAATCATCAGTTAAAAGCAAAAAGTATTTGCTATTGTTTAATGAAGGAGTTCTCATAGGCCCGCATATGTCAGCATGAACTAATTCAAGAGGTTCTTTAGCTCTCCATGCTTTTCCAACTGGGAATGATAATTGGTGTTGTTTACCATAAACACACCCTTCACATATCTCATTTGTACAATTAATGGCTGGCAAACCAACTACCGTATTTTTTTGATACAAGAGTTTCAAACCATTAAAATAAAGATGCCCAAACCTCAAATGCCACAGTTTGGATTGATCAAAACCATTTTCCATAAAGGCACAATCATCTATCTTGATCATTTCAAGTGGAAACATTTTATTTTGAACCATATGTATTTTTACAAGAATTATACCATTCTTGTTTTTAATCTCACAGATGTCATTTTCAAATAAAAGAGTGTAACCCTTTTTAACCAATTGCCCTACACTTAATAAGTTCTGAGCCAAACCAGGAACATAATACACATCTTGAATATATCGTTCATTACCTGATTTTGTCTTGATTGCAACTGTTCCTTTGCCATTGACATCTACTTTATTGTTGTCCCCAAGCCACACATTTAACTTCACAGTCTCATCAATATTCTTAAAAAGACTTCTATCACTGGTCATATGATTACTGCAACCACTGTCTACAAACCACATTTCACTTTTGCAACTGTTAGTATTCATGCTTGCAAGAAACAAATTTTCATTTTCATCTGCAAAATTTGCTTATTGTTTTGCCTTTTCAAAACATCGGGCTTCAATATGACCAAATTTCTTACAAAAATGACATTGTTTCCCTCTAAAGAACAAATTTTGATTACCTTTTTCTGTTCCATCATTCCTTTGAGAGGAATCATAAAACCTTCCTCGACCTCTTCCACGTCCACGAAAGGATCCTCTAAAACCTCCTCGTCCTTGACCTCTACCTTCACCCTTTTGATCAAACTGAGTATTCTTTTCTTTTGGAATTTCAACTTTCGATTGAAAGGCCTGTTTCAATGTTTTTTCTGAAGACCTGTTTATGCGATGCTCATGGGCTAAAAGAGACCCCATTAGTTCATCAATAGAATACACAGATAAATCCTTAGACTCTTCAATTGCAATAACAACATGATCAAATTTAGAAGGTAGACACCTTAAAACTTTTTCTACTATTTTTTTATCATCTAAAATTTCACCAAAGGTCTTCATTTGATTTACAATAGTAGAGAGCCTAAAAAAGAAGGTTTGAATTGACTCACTGGTTTTTATAGAAAATGTTTCAAACTCTCTTCTTAAGGTTTGAAGTTTAACCGTAGTGATCTTATCACCATGAAATTTTTGCTTCAGAAGTTGCCAGGCTTCTTTTGACTTAGTAGCACCGGCAATAGTTGAAAAAATGGTTTCAGACACAGCCTGCTGTAGTACTAACAATGCTTTTGCATCTCTCTTTCGAGCTTCTTTGACATTAATTTTCTCTGCTGCCTTTGATCCTTCAACATTTGCATAACCATTTTCGACCAACTCCCAAAGGTCTTGTGAGATAAAGAAATTCTTCATCTTAATATTCCATAATTCATAATTTTAACCATTAAAAATTTGCACTAATGATTGTGACAAATTGAGAGAGTTAGAATTATTTGCCATACCAGACTTACTCAACAATTATCCTTCAAAAAAAATTCGAATCTATAGGAACCCCTTGCTTCGGCAATGCTCCTATTGCGTTTTTCTCGAACGCCCAGCTCCGATTCGAACCTGTGCTCTGATACCAAGAATTGAGGGAAATAGAGGGTAAAAGGCAAAAAGTGCAACACATGAAATAGAACAAAATACAAGACTTGAAAAGTAAAAACCTCAAATATTGCTATTCACGAATTTCCTTTCCTCTCTCTACACACTACTTTTAACATGAGAGGTACAACTATTTATAGAAGGCAAAGCCTTTACATGAAAATAGAAACTTGAGCTAAAGGTAGGAAAGAAACCACAGGTAACTCAACTTTTGAGACTACTAACAAAAAGCAAATCCTATAAACTAGGAAACTGAAATTACATGGGCTTTGAGTGCTCTACAAGTCAAACGTGGGCATTGGATACCCTACCCACTTCTTCTACCTTGAGCACCAAGCCATACGTGGGCTTTGGATTCTCTTGCCCACTACCTTGAGCATTAACCAACAATTCCTCCATTGGGGAAAACATGTTGGTATTTGGGGAGTTAGCTCAAAGCTTGGGGGGAGGGGCATGGAGAATGCAAATTTTCCTTTTCCTTTTTATCTGTATTTCATCATTTTTAGCTCTAGCTCTTACTGTTTCATGTTTATTTTCTAGGGTCCTCTTAGTAATGAGTTGAAAAATATGGGCATCGTCAAGCCCAGAAGGCTGGCTGTTGCGTAGTGAAGTCGAATATTGGCAGTGCATGCAAATGCTCGAACTTAAGAGTTCTTCTGAACCACATGCTGAAAATGCGTTTTTCAATCAAGTTGTAGTGTTACCTCGTGCAGGGCTTATTTTACTGTCAAATGCTAAAAAAAATGCTATATATGCTGTCCATGTAGAGTATGGACCAAATCCAGCTGCTACGCACATGGATTACATATCAGAGTTTACGGTTACAATGCCTATTTTGAGTCTTACTGGCACCAGTGTAAGTCTATCAGAAAGGGAAGGGAATGCATTGTTCAAATTTACCGCGTTCAGACACATGCCATTCAGCAGTATGCTCTCGATTTATCCCCGTGTTTGCCACCCCTTGTGGAGCATGTAGCTTCAGACTTGAGTTCCTCCCATGCTCCTGAAGCTTCAAGTTCAGACAGCTTTCCTGTCGTTGATTTGCCGCAGGGTGATTCAGTGAATGATGTGGTAGTAGGAAATTCAAGATCTAAATTTCCCTTTCATCAGAGCAATGCGGTGGATGCATCTGCAAATATTTAACGTGGATTATCTGCTCCACTAGAGGTACATGAATTAGTCATTTCTA
Organism: Nuphar pumila; assembly: GCF_984573655.1. Classification (NCBI taxonomy): domain Eukaryota; kingdom Viridiplantae; phylum Streptophyta; class Magnoliopsida; order Nymphaeales; family Nymphaeaceae; genus Nuphar; species Nuphar pumila. The sequence continues at coordinate 52,093,317 of NC_143253.1, read as the reverse complement.
GGGTAGAATCAAAATCAAATGTTCTGTTATCTGCAAGCTCGGATGGCGATAATATTCATGTGCAGAGTCCAATTCTACCTCCAAGTCCAAGACTGTCAGGAAGGTTTTCTGGTCATAGAAGCCCCCCAAAAAGCTCTGAACAGGGAGCTCCACCTTCTGAAGTTGATGGTGATCAGCTGATTAATAGCCATATGGTTGACAGAAAGTTAGAGACTACTCATATGAACTTATCTGATACTTCTTCCTCAAATGATGGTGGTGGAAATGAAGCACTAAAATCAGTAGAAGACAATGGACCTGTGGTGCCATTTTCTCCTGTCACTTTTGATCTGGGTGGTAGCCCTGCACACTTGATTACACCATCAGAAATATTATCCTTGGGCATCTCTTCCGAGAATATTCAGGCTGCACAAGATTCAAAGACAGGAGAAACAATGATTCATGATGTTAGTACTAACAATGAGGTTGAGAGTGTAGAGGTGGAGGTCAAGGTTGTTGGCAAGAGTGGAATGAATCAAGAGGAAGCAGAATCCAAGAGGGAGACACACATTCTTATTGAAGATAACAGAGAAAGAGCTTTTTATTCCCAAGCTTCTGAAATCAGCCATGATATTGCCAGAGAGTGTTGCCCCTTACCTAGTGAAATATTTGAATTGGACAATACTCGCCAAGCAGAAGATTCTGGTGTAATGGATGAGGAGCAACCATCTGATGTATGAGAGGAAGAAGGCCAGGACTCCACAAAGGATGCTCCTGGAAAATTCACTGGATCGCCTCTAGAGGGTCAAGTTCCACAATCGCCTACAACAGTTGCAAAGGTGAAGAAGCATAAAATAAAACCTTCTCAACCATCGGTGTCATCTTTGACTAGTTCCAGTCCGTTCAACTCTACAGACTCCTCAAATGGTGATCATGGTAGCAGCTCAAGTGCTCCTGCAGAGGCTGTTTATGCACATATGTTAGCGATTCAGGATTCACTAAACTAGGTAAAATTTGAAATCTCAAGTTTGTGCTTCTCCAGTTTGTGTGGAACATTCCTTGGTTGCTCGGATGCATGCAAATTTGCAATTAGACATAACTCCAGTAGAATGAACAACAGTATTTCTATTTATTTTCTGCAATGAGTATAACTTGCATCAACTTAGTATAATCACAAGTTTGTAATGCCTTGTATTTTTTAGATTAGTGCATCTAGGTCTGTTTGTTTTTTTGTCTAAATATTGTCAAATATTTGCATTTGAAATGAGGAGTTCATCCCTAGAAGAGAAGGCATGTGGAGCTGCTTGCTGCATATCATCTGACAGACATGTTTTGGCTCTTCATTGCAAGGTTCCTCTCTTCAGGTGACAATAATCTATTCTATGGCATCTTTATCCATCTTCAAGGAACAAAGGCTTTCAACTGGATGGAAGCTCCAGATGCCCAGCATATTACATTTGGATCAGGCTACTATGAGAACATAGATATCCTTTTTCTTTTTTCTTTCTAATCCATAAATAAAACAAACCATGTCAAACTCAAAACATGGACTTTTTTTTAGGAAAAATGTTTGCCTGATTGCAAAGTCAGGTGGAAAAAAAAAAGTATGGTCTTATGCTGCCACCTGTAAAAATCTCCACAACCTTTTTTATTAAACCTGTCTGCACCTTTGCTTAGTGGAGAGCGAAAAATTATTCATATACTCATCGTGAAGTTGTTACATGCTTGCAGCTCATTACAATGCAAAAGGACGTGCAGAAACAGATGGCCATGACGGTTACCGAGCCTATTTCCAAAGAAGGAAAACTTATTGAAGCAGCCTTAGGTCGTAACATGGAGAAAATTATCAAAGCAAATATTGATGCCATGTGGGCTCGCTTTCTAGAGGAGAGTGCAAAACATGAGAAGCTTGAACGCAACCGTGTTCAGCAGATAACAACATTGATGTCAAATATTATAAGGACTTGCCTGCCATGACGGATAGAACATTGAAAAAGGAAATTGCTGCTATTGGTCCAACTATAACAAAAAACATTATCTGTTCTCAAGAAAACCATTCCTTCTGCAGTCGCTGATTCTTTTCAGGTTTAGATTTGATACACATGCAAGGTACTTGGAAACAAGTTCACTGCTTGTCTGGATATTAATGATGCTTGCATTGCAGAGGGGGGTTGGTGACAAGGCAATGAACCAGCTGGAAAAGTCTGTCAGTTCAAAGTTTGAAACTACCGTATCAAAGCTAATCCAGGCACAGCTTCAAACCTTTATCAAGCAAACTCTCCATGTAACTTCTAACATCATCGACAGCAGCACAAAAGTGTTCTTTAGTTTAAAGCATTTGCTTCTGGCTAAATACCACTTACCTATCACTTATCTGATTTATGTAATACTTAATGATTTCACTCCTTTATGGCTCCTTATTGAAATATTGTCTTTTGTAGCCAATTATTTAACAGAAAAGTAAGAACTTCTGTTTGTGCTTTTGATTATAATATGTGGTATTTTACAGACTTGATAAATGATTAGTTACACAGGATGCGTTGAGGTCGACTATGGAGAATTCATTGATTCCAGCATTTGAGCTTTCCTGTAAATCAATGTTTGAGCAAGTTGATGCCACCATTCAGAAAGGGATGGGGGAATATGTTGCTGCTGTTCAGCAGCAGTTTGAATCCACACATGCTGCCTTTGCACTTGGCCTGAGGGTATGTAATTATATCTTCTCCACTCATAGCATCCAGTGTTTTTCTGGTTGCTATCGTGGTTTTTATATTCTTCTGAGTGTGGTGCTTTTATATTTGGCTACTGAATAAGTTATAATAGATTGAGTGCTTTTCCTTTTGCTGGGTGGTTGTATTAATATGATCTTTTTCTGATATATTGATAATTGATCCATTGTTAAGACTTGTGTGTCTTTATCTGATGTACTTAACCAACTCAAAATTTTATGAATTTTGTGCCAATGCTTCTACCTTGGCTGCTGATGCTCTGTATGTCATTTGTTGGTTCATTTGCATGTTTCTTTTAGAATTCTCGAGGTGAAAGCATCATATGTTTTTCCTTCTGCAATGCAGTTCTTGATGGATGGGGATAGTGTTGAGGCTGATATTTGTAGGTGTGCTGTTGTTAGCATGTAGTATTCAGTTTGCTTACATGTATTCTTTACTCTGAAATACTGTGGAGAAACCTTTGTGATCTTCATTTGGTTTTGGACACCTTTGTGAACTGGAAAATCCTTTGAAAGATAGAAAGTAAACCATCACATTTTCCTAACTGTGATGTTATGATACTTTTCTTTGTGTGCATAACAACAGAATACAGCATGATACTGTGGCCACAAGCCTCCGGCTGACATTAATCTTATTTCTTGTTAGGTCACTAGTAGTTGATTGAAATAGATCATTTATAACTTTGCCACATCATTAGGGAATTAAACTTCACTCTTAGTGTTCATCCTTCTTTTCTGGTTTATTATGTTTTATATGTTAGGCTGGAGCACATTTATTTCTCAGTCCTCCTTTACTCTTCTGCAAGTGATGCCAACCATTTGTCAGATGACTTGCAAACTTTTCTTTAATGAATGATTCTCACATTGTGCGGCCAGATACTTGACACATAATGGTGGTCTTAATTTCTGAACAATGATTTATGAGGTAATATGTGAAATTGGAGAATAAAAGTGCATGCCACCTGGTTCAATAAAGACGTGAGAGAGAAGGAAGACGATGAGTATTGCAGTCCATCCCCATTATTTCTATGTAGGTTCTGTTTCCTTTCAATCACTATTAATATTTTAGATTAAGGTTAGACAAAAGATAAGTCAACCCTCATTAAAAATACAATATGACTAGAATACATAAACCATGACAAATGATGAATATACCCTTTCAATACAAGATAAATGACAACAATACATGAACACGTCATTCCTAATAGCCTCCCTCAAGCTGTACATATCTTCTTTATCATGGACAACTTGCCCTTTAGAAACCAAAACCGTGCCTTTGATAGACCTTTCGTAAAAATATCAGCCACCTGATTTTCCGATCTCACAAATCATGCTTCAACCTCGATCTTCTATCTTTTCCCTTATGAAATGATGATCGATCTGAATATGTTTGGTTTTACCATGGTGAATCAGATAAATAGATATCTTGATAGCACTTTGATTTATGATGTTTGCATTCCTTTCAATATGACAAATTCATTTTATTGTTAGACCATGACAAATGCCATAACCAATATCGGGACTGGATATAAAATGCCCATATCATGATTTGAGAAGAAAAATTGTAGATGTTAATGTGAATGAAGCGAATGCATATTGAGATGAGATGGGGTAGTCATTAGAAAAAAATTGGGTGTAGCATCATGACAGATGGGTGGACTAACAAAAAGACAAGAACCTTAATAAATTTCATTGTCTATTGCCCTAAGAGAACTATGTTTTTGAAATCAATTGATTTGTCTGATATGTTCAAGATGGCCGATCTATTGCTCAGGATGTTTGATAAGGTTGTGGAAGAGGTTAAACCTGAAAATATAGTCCATTTATCATTGATAATGAAACAAATTATAGAACATCAAATAAAGAATTGACAGAAAAATATGAGATATTCTTTTGGACCTCATGTGTTGCTCACTACATTAACCTCATGCTTGAAAACATTGGCAGCATGGATGAGATAAAACAAATAGTTGAACGCTGCCAAGAAATTATAAAATTTATTTATAATCATGCATGAATTTTAAGCTTAATGAGAAAGTATTTCAATGGTGCTGAGTTGATTCGTAGTGCAATTACTAGATTTGCTATAAAAATTTTGACTGGACGAAGTTTAGTAAAGAATAGAATTGCACTAAAAAATTTGTTTTCATTAGATGAGTAAAATACATATCCTAATTCACAAAATAAAGAAAACAAAAAAAATTTGTGGATATTGCATTTAGAAGTAAATTCTGAAACTCTTGCGTGAAGCTGTTGAAAATCATCATACCTTTGGTGAAAGTGCTTAAATTAGTTGACAGTGAAGACAAACCAGCTATGGGTTATCTCTATGAATTTATGGATAAGGCAAAAGAGGCCATTAGAGATAATTGGAATGTGAATAAAAAACTCTTCAAGCTTATATGATGCATCATTGATCATAGGTGGATTGGGACAACTTCATCAATCTCTTTATGCTGCAACATATTATTTAGATTCTGCATTTAGATACTCCCCTACATTTAAACTGAACAGAGAAGTGGAAAAGGGAATTTTGGATTGCATTGAGAGGTTGATATATGATTATCGCATCCAAGATGAAATTTACAAAGAAATAGAGATGTATGATAATGCATTCTATGATATTGGGAGATATACAACAATGCAGAATTGTTCCATGATACATTCAGGTAATTTATTTTGTCTATTTCAATTTCATTTTATTATTTATTTATAGTGTTTGTATCTATTGTTGTTTTCTCATTTTTTTTTGAATTTTTAGACGTGTTGGATTAAGTTTGGCAGTAAAGTTTTAAATTTGAGAGCTTTTGTCATTCACATTCTTAGTCAAACATGTATCTAGTGCAAGTAGATGTGAAAGAAACTCGTGCTTCTTTGATCAAATTCATACAAAAATATGAAATAGATTAGAACACAAAAGGCTTAATGACCTCATCTACATTCTCTACAACTCATGGCTAAGGCAAAAGTATATAAATTTATAAAGTTTATTTGTCATTTTCATGTGTTCATTTAAAGTTTTGTTTCATATGGTAATAAAACAACAAGTGTACAACTAGATGCCTCTTATGGGTGTACAAACATACAAAATAGTGCACAAACAAAAGGAACACGTATGGGTCAATACAAAACACATACAAAGCCACAAACACAAAAAAATATAGGTCTTATTGAACTTAAAGTGCTTGAGAAACACATAGTTACAAGAAATGAGATTAACCCACTTTATATAGACAAATGAAAGCTTAAAGAACCATTGGGAGCACCCCTAACGACTCTTAGAGCTAAGGGCATTATAAGGACAATAATGCCCTTAGCTGAAAATAAATAGACAAAGAAAAAAGAAATATAAAACGGTCTAAAGTTCCCTAACGAGCACAATGATGCAGACTCGGCATAGGAGCCGACCCACAATCCAAGATCCAACTGGATCTCGACATGCGCGAAAGCTATCAAAATGCAGGCGAGTCCGAACATGACTCTGGAAAACAGAAATTCGAGACCTAAACACTCCGATTTGATAGAGGTGGTCAAAACAAGAAAGTTGTGCGACCCACACACCTTTCTAATGGATCTGAGTTCATAGGAATCGGATATGATTTGTCCGATCCATGAACAAAAGTCTGGACCAGTGAGATTGGTCTTCGACAAATTGTCCGAACTTGACAGACAGTCAGTTCGAGAGGATTTTCGAACCCTCTAACGATAGGGTTTCGAAAAACTCCGAACAACAGATTTCAAGGTCAAACCGAGACCTTTTTAGAAAGCTAATGTTTGGATTTTTTGGATATTTCTATAGGTATCTACAAATTTTTGAATTCTAGATATAGTTTGTTCTAACTATTGTAAAATGTGAACTATGATTCTAAGCATGCAATCAGACTAACATGGATTTTCAGGTATTCAGACGATCGAATCAGGCAAAGCTCAAAACCACAATAAGATCCAACAAGATGTTATATAACCAGATCAAGTTTCAGTTTTATAAATATCACAGGGCATATCAGGATATTCAAGAAACACAAAAACCTAGTCAGGATTTTATAACAGGATCGACTTTGTGACAGACGCAGAAAGAACAAGATTTTTGAGTAACTTACGAGATGATTCAACACAAACCGTAAACATGAAAGTTATAGACCCACGTCTTAATTTTCACATAAACAAACTAATCAAGATTTCATGCAAGGAATTGAAAAATAACTAATAAATACGGAACACTGTCAGGAGTGTTCTGTACTGGATAGGGTACAGAAAGGTTCTGGCCATCCAAGACTTCACAACGATTTGTAAGGACACAAATGGCTGAATCATGCAGAGGCCTTAACAACAATATTGTAGATTGGCGTCTTAGCTTTTCAACAAGCTATAGAACACCTGAATCCGACCAGTATTCAGGTTGATACAGTCGATTTACTAGAGTCGTCTCAGACAACTTGATAACAGGATAACTCGTTTCTCAACAGAAACTGAGTGTAAGCAACCCATAACGAGCAGGATTATAAAATAAACTTTGAGAACATCCAATAACATAAAAATCTCAGAACATTCATTCAATCAATCATAAACAAGTTTCTTGCAGATTACAATTATCAAGAACAACAATAGAACAACACAAAGACAATGGAACTCAAAAACGCTAAACACGTTTTCTGTTTTGATGACGATGAGAAAGGTGCAACTGTGAAGCAGCAGACACCACCACAAACGTATGAACAACAGACCGATGTGGGCCCTTCCAGACGTCCAGCAACCACAGACAAGTTCAAGTCCAACACCGACCTCAAGGTCGATCTTCACCAAGAATCCCAACTCCAAAACAAGTTTTCTTCAAAGGCAAAAGTTCTACAAAGGCCACACTTCACATTTTTTTTCTTCACAATACTTGCAGAAAATTTCTTTAGATAGCAAAAGACCCTTTCCTCGACCTCCATTAGAGCTCTTAAGCTCTAAGGAGGAGAAGTCATGATGGAGGAGGGGCCTCTCCAAGGTTGTCGCCCCCCCTTCTCCAATCTCCTTACAACTAGTCATCATGGAGGGGCTTCTCCAAAGCTGTCACCCACCCTTGTCCATTCAGCATGCACCATTCAAAAGGTCTTATAATGAGCCTTTAACAACTGATTTGACTTTTGAGTCAAATGGAGATTTGAAAATAAGGCTAAAGTCGTCCACTAGGGGCGCCACTTGTGTTTTGATGGGTTTGGATCTTGGGTAAGATCCAAACTTGTTACAAAGTGGATCCTCCTCCTAAAGCTTGAAAAAAATTATATATTAAAAAAAACTACCCTATAAACCCCGTACACCCTCTAGTGCCACAAAAAAATCCTAAAGGGCACTAGAACTATCGGATCTGAAGAATCCGACACCTAATATATATATATATATATATATATATATATATATATATATATATATATATATATATATATATATATATATATATATATATATACTTAAAATGAATACTACAACAACAACAACAACTACGCCTTCATCCCAAAACAATTGGGGTCGGCGATATGAACCAAAAAAGAAAATCATTCTGGGTCTTCCACATGAATCCTTCTCCTCCAATCATTTCTATCTAATGTCATGTCCTCAGTGAGGTTCAAAGCATTCATATCCTTTCCTATCATCTCCATACAAGTCTTCTTAAGCCTACCCCGACCTCTTTTAACTAATATATTTTCCCATTTCTCCATCCTTCTAACTGGAGCATCATTAGGCCTTCGTCGAATATGTCCAAACCACCGTAAACGATTCTCTCTCATCTTATTTTCAATGGATGCAATACCTACCTTCTTACGTATCTCCTCGTTTCGAATCTTATCTTTTATTGTATTTCCACACATCCATCTCAGCATACGCATCTCAGCTACACTCATTTTTTGAATATGATGTCTCTTGGTAGCCCAACATTCTGTACCATATAGTAAAGCGGGTCTAATTGTCGTCCTATAAAACTTTCTCTTCAACCGCAATGGCATTCTACGATCGCACAACACTCCAGTTGCACTTTTCTATTTCATCCACCCAACCTTTATCCTATGATTTAAATCTCCATCAATTTCTCCATACTTTTGAATGATAGATCCTAAATATTAGAAACAGTCATCCACCGGTATTTCTTGCTCACCAAGCTTCACTACACTCCCATCACTACTTCGTTGCTTACTAAACCGACATTCCATATATTCTGTCTTACTCTTACTCAACTTAAAACCTCTTGCTTCCAATGTTTGTTTCCATAATTCTAACTTAGCATTAACCCCAGCTCTAGACTCATCAATCAAAACAATATCATCAGCAAACAACATACACCGTGACACATTTTCTTGAATTGATCTCGTAAGCTCATCTATCACTATAGCAAATAGGAAAGGGCTTAATGCAGATCCTTGATATAACCCAACCGTTATAGGAAAATTGGTTGTCACCCCTCCACAAGTGCGGACATTGGTTATTACTCCTTCGTACATATCTTTAATTATACTAATGTACTTGAGAGAAACACCTTTCTTCATTATTGTCCACCAGAGAACATCCCTAGGTACTCTATCGTATGCCTTCTCCAAATCAATAAAAACCATATGCAAATCTTTGTTCCTCTCTCTATATTTCTCAGTAAGTTGTCTAAGAAGATGTATAGCTTTCATTGTTGATCTTCAAGGCATAAAACCAAATTGATTCTCCGATATCATGACAATCTTCCTCAACCTATACTCAATCACCCTCTCTCAAAGCTTTGACTCATGAGTTTTATACCATGATAGTTTATGCAATCTTGTATATCACCCTTATTCTTATATAGAGGCACCAAAGTACTCTTCCTCCACTCATTAGGCATCTTATTTGTCCGCCAAATCTTGTTAAAAAGATTTGTCAACCATTCTAAACCTTTCTCACCCAAGCATTTCCAAGCCTCGATAGGTATACCATCTAGGCCAACTGCCCTTCTAGATTTCATTTTCTTCAAAGCCTCTGCAATTTCTTTCTTTTGAATCTTATGCATGAAGTCACGATTCATCTCATGAAAAGGAATGGAGAAGTCTCCAAGATTCTGAGCATGACTTCTATTAAATAGCTTATCAAAAGAATCTTTTCATCTCTCCTTAATCTCCTCATCTTTGACTAAAATTCTTTGCGTTTTATCTTTGATACATCTAACCATACCCAGATCCCTCGATTTCCTATCTCTCATCTTTGCAAGCCTATAAATATCCTTCTCGCCCTCTTTGGTATCCAACTCGTCATAAACCTCCTTATATACCTTATCTCTCACGTTTCAAACTACTTTTTTTAGCTTCCTTCTTTGCTATCATATACTTCTCCAAATTCTCATTATCACAACTCTTAGATTTTTATAACACTCTCTTTTAACCTTAATAGCTAATTTGACATCCTCATTCCACCATGATGTATCCTTACCTAGCGGTGCACCGCCTTTAGACTCACCCAATACCTCCTTAGCCACATTTCTCATGCCACTCGCTATCTTATTCCACATTGATTCTGAATCCTCCTCGAGACACCAATCAGCTTCCTTAACTATCTACTCTACAAACATTCCTTGTTTAGCTCCTTTCAGTGCCACCACTTAATTCTAGGATCTATCCTATGTCATCCCTTTTGCGGCATTTTCTAATTCTAAGATCTAAAATTAAGACTCTATGTTGTGTAGCTACACTTTCTTCTGGTATAACCTTACAATCGATGCAACAACCCCTATCTCTCTTTCTAAGTAGGAAAAAATCTATCTGACTCGTATTAACCCCTCTTTTAAATGTTACTAGGTGAGACTCTCTCTTCCTAAACCAAGTGTTTGCTAAGATCATATCATAGGACAAACCAAAATCTAAAATCCTTTCTCCACTTTTGTTTCTTTCTCCTATACCATAGCCTCCATGGATACTCTCAAATCCATCCTTACTAATGTCTACATGTCCATTAAGGTTAGCGCCGATGAAAAGCTTTTCTCTATAAGATATCCCTTGTACTACTCCATCTAAATCTTCCCAAAATTGACGCTTAGTGAAATCATCTAAACCTACTTGAGGTGCTTAAACACTAATAATATTAATAATATCCGTACCTAATACTAATTTAATAAGTAAAATCCTATCACCCTTCCTACGGACCTCAACTATATTATCTATAAACTCACGACTAATAACAATCCATACTCCATTCTTATTCCTATTTATTCCTGTATACCAAATCTTATATCCCCAAGGTTCTATCACTTTTGCTTTCTCACCTACCCATTTGGTCTCTTGTAGACATAAAATATTCATCTTTCTCCTACACATAACATCTACTAACTCTACCAACTTACCAGTTAAAGACCCTATGTTCCAAGTGGCTAACCTAATTTTATGGTCTTGAACTATCTTCTTTACCCCCATCTGTCCAACAAAGTGAGGGAACCCTTGCCTATTTGACACCACACCCGGGCGCCGGTGTGACACGTCGCTTCTAGGCGACGACCTAGTAACCCTTGCCCATTTATCACTGCCTCCGGGCCTATAGAGTACAGCGCGCCGCTCCGTAGGGAACGCCCCAATGAAATTCTCATATTGGTTCATATTCATAGGGTGTGACTAAGTTTTTATTGTCACTGGCCTACCGCAACCCTCCTCCTTTATCCGGGCTTGGGACTGACAGTGTATAACTAAACAGTTATACTCAGATCGAGTTGGATCCTAAAGACAAAAAATGTCTAAAAGATGATTCCACGCAGAATGCCATGGAATCAAAACATCTAAACGAATGACTTAATGGGCATTGGCCAAGCTGCAGATCCACTTGGACAAGGGATGTCCTGCAAGAGAGTGGATCACCTTGGTAGCAATGCCCAGATCGGGTCTGGGGAGTTGGATTGGGATCCAACTCGGCTTCTGGGCTCTGATCGCTTGGATGCTCTGCATCATCCCCCCTGGATCGATAGGCTTTGTCCTCGGAGCCTGTTTCTGCTCAAGTGCCACTCCATAATCCTTGCAACAATTTAAAATATAATCAGTGCAGAAATTGTTCAAGGCAATAAGAATAGAATTAAAAAAGACAAGAAATTCTTTAGAGGAATGACAATAATATTTGATGCAATGCAATTCAATACGCTGAGCAAAATGAAATTCAAAAAAATTAGAAACAGAACAATGAAATTGAAGCTCAAAAGCATATAAAACATTATATTTAAGAATCTTACTTTGCATCAGCGCTCTGCAGAGATTAACAAAATTTGGGTCAACCACAGATAAAATTTGCTTATTTATCATGCTTTTCAATATTTTAAATTTTTTACTAAAATTTTGGCAATTATAAGGCAAGTCACAAGCAAGACAATGTAGCAATAATTCAAACTTACTATGAGGATTTATGAAGGATGCAAAATCAACATTATCGACTAAATCCTAATAATTTCAAAATAAAAATGGGGTATGCACGATTGTCATTTAAGCTTTACCCGAATCACATTTAGGGTTTACATGAGGCTCAGAACTTTCTAATGGTACACTAAGAGAATTTTCAATAACTAAGGATTCATTAGCATAAATTCCCACAGACTCTCTAATACTTGGATTCATCTGTTCAATTTCGATAAAAAATTAATTTTATTTTAAATCCTATAAAGGCAAAAAAAAATATTTTATTCTTTATTAGAATTTAAATATAGATTATATTATAATATATTTATTACCATAGTCATAAATGTATTATAATTTTAATCTTATTTCAATTCTATTAAAGAATAAAATAGAATTTTAAATTCCAATCTTTAATTAAATTTCAAAGCATTCATCATTTAGGATAGAATTGCATTTCTTTTCAAAATTATTTCAAATTATCTTCAAAATTACCAGTGATTTTTGAAATAAAATTTCAAAAACAGTTTTTATTTAAAATCATTTTCAACTCTTATTTATAAATTCATATTCATCTTTTATTCTCAATTCTATCTTATTTCAAAATTTCAACTTTCAATTCTTATTTATGAATTTCACCTTTCTGAATTTCACATTTTAAACTTCAAATTTCATTCAAATTCTTCATTCCCATTTTAAATTTTTGAATTCTATTTCAAATCTTAAGTTTTAATTCAACTCTAAATCAAAGTTTTGAAATTCACTTTGAGATTTCAAATCAAATTTTGAGATTTACTTTGAATTTCTAAATCAGTCTTCAAATTCAATTTTGATTTCATACACCAAGTCAAACTCCAAAATCAATTCAATTTTCCAAATTTCAAAAGTTCAATTCAGTTCTGATTCTAAATTCCAAATCCAATTTCAAATCTTAAATTCTAATTTCGAAATCCAATTTCAAAGTTTATTTTTAAGATTCCAAATTTTGAAATTCTAAATTCATTCTTATGTTCCAGTTTCAAAACTCAATCTTTCATTTTTTCAACTTCATTCTTTTCCAAATTCCATTTTCAATTTTAATTCTTCCTTTTCAAATTCAAAGTTTCAATTTCAGAAATTCTAAAAGTCCCAATTCTATTTCAACCTTTGATTTTAGTTGCAATCTCAACTTCCAAGTTTCAAATTCAAATCTCCAATTCACTTCAAACTCCAAGTATAGATTCAAATTTCGGTTTTTCAAATCAAGTTCAATTTCTAAACCACTTCTTCAAGGATATTTTCAAATTTGTTTCAAAATCACTTGGAAAATCCAAAATTTCTGAAGCATTTCTCAAAAGCATACATCTTCAAAAGCACAAGCATGATTCGATGTGCATTTAGGATTTCAGAATAATCACTTAAACAAATTTAGGCAAGGCAAAAGGCATTGATTAGATCCTTGGTTCAATTACCCTTGGTAAAGGCGCTAGGAACGATTGAACCTCGTACTGACAAGCGAATCCCGTCTCTCCAATTTTTTCGCAAATTTTTAAAATGTAGGCGAGTAAATTTTCAAATCTTTTTCAAATAAAGGTCAAGTGAGACCTTGCAAAAGAGTTTCTTTTCTTTCTTTATTTATCTTCTTTTTCTTTCTTTCTTTCTTTTTCCCCTTCAAAAAGGGAAAAAGGTTGAAAGGAAATAGAGAAGGAAAGAAAGGAAAAGGGAAAATTTTTGCAACGATCACACTTGGTTGCAGCAATGGAGGAAGGAGGAAGCTTGAGGGAGAGAGAGAGGAGAGGAGAGGAGAGGAGATAGCATTTTGGTCGACCCCCTATGGCCTCTTTATATAGTTTTTCCAACATTTAATATTAGAGAGTTTCAGTTTTGCCGAAACTCTCTTAATTAATTAAGAGATAATTAAGAAGAAAGGGGGGGGGGGGGCAATTTCTCTTGAGAGTCTTACCCTAACCAAACTCTAAACAACTAACCCTAAATGAGTCCTAATTGATTTGAAATAACATCAAATGTAGTGTCACAAACTGTGGGCCCACATTTGGTTTTTAAAACCCTACTTAAAAAGTTAAAAACCAAAGTTAAATATCAAAGTGAAAATGGAGAGTTTTAAAATTATTTTTGACTTTTTCAAAACTTCTAATCTAGGTAGAACCCTAACTAGACCCTAAACTAACCTGAATATTTTCAAATGTGGCGCCACATATTGTGGGCCCCATTTGATTTTTCAGAAAACAATTTTAAAGACTTGAAAATAAAGATTTTGAAAGAAGTTAAAATAAAAGCTAGATTTTGAAAACAAAAGTTTTTAAATCAACTAGAGTTCTAAATGAGTTGAAAATCACTCAAATATGGCACCAGCTATGTGGGCCCCATATTTGGGCTTTGAAAAGGTTAAAATAAAGATTAAAAAGGGTTTTTAAGAAGGTTAAAATCACCAAATAAAAATTGAAAGTTTAAAAAGAGACCTAAACTAACTCAAACTTTATACTAGAGTCATAAACCAACTAAAACTCTGACATTTGGTTTTTTGAAAGACAAATGAAGAGGTTTTTGAAAGATTTTCTCAAAATTAATAAAAAAAGAAGTCAGGGTTAGAGTCCTAAATCAACTGAAACTCTGGAACAGAGTCCTAATCCGACTAAAACTCTAAAATTTTGGTTTCTTTTTGAAAGATTTTGAAAGGTTTTCTTAAAACAGGTAAAAAATAGAACTAAAAGATAAAGTTAAAATAGAGTCCTAAACCGATTGAAACTCTGGGATAGAGTCCTAAACTGACTGAAACTCTAAAAAAAGGCCAAATAAAAGAAATGGACAAGGGGTAAGGCTACCTTTGATTTAAAACCAACAAAATGAAAGATTGAAAAGGTTTAAAAGATAAAAAGACAGCGTCCTAAATCAACTAAAACTCTAAAAAAACTAAAATTTGAGAGATCTAAATGAAAGAAGTGATCCAAAAGCGACACCACCTAGATGGGTTTCATCCGAGAATTGAGATCAGTTAAAAATTGAGTTTAAAATGAATCAAGATCACTTTCTGAAAAAAAATGTTTTTTTTAGATAAAGAAATATAAAGCCCTAGGGGTTAGCCAAATGGCAATTGTCGATTTAAAACCCAGGTTTTTGGAAATTAATTTTAAAATAAAGGTTTTAAAATCAAATTTGGATTTGAGACTTTGAAAAACAAGAGTGCTGGATCTCGAAAATGACATGAAATGATATGATATGAAATGATTACAAAAGGATTGCAAAATGTAAACCCTGAGCGAGGGATTTGAAGTCCCGGACCCCTGACAGAGATAAAGAATTGAACATTTCTGTTCAAAGATGGAAATTGAGGATTGAACATCAGACCCGACATTGGATCCGATCCAAATGCGAATTGAGTCTCGGATATAACTAAAATTTTTAGGAAGGGAACTGATCCAAGCTCCAACTAGTAGCTGTACCAGCTGGGGGATGATAAAGTGAAGTTTCAGACAAAATGATTCAAGAAATGTTTTTGCCCCTGCAGGGCATGGAGTGACACTAGAAACAAGGTTTGAACTAGTCTCAACTGGTTTAAACTGAATCCTAAGGTTTCTAAACTCAGGTGAACTAAAAAGATACTGACTCGACTAAAATCCAAGACTGGTTGACCGAGAAATGATACAATTTTTAGAGAAATGGTAAGAAATGACCACTTGAATAAAGTGGGTGATGAGACTGCATTGTTTTGAGCTGGAACAAAGGTTAGAAATACTAAGATGAACTAAATCTAAAGCTCAAACACTAGCTCAATTGACTGGATTCAGCTCAATTTCAGCTAAAATGAGCTGAAATGGGATAAAATGAACTCTGACACTATGGAAAATGGAATTGAACTGGATTTGGGCCACTTGAACTTCTGGTGAGCTCAGGTTAGACTCAGAAAAATAGGGTCGACTAGGATTAACTGACTCAAGAACAATTGACTTGAATTTGAGCTAGAAATGACAGACATCCTAACTATTCTGAGCTTAAAAATGAGCTTGGTCGACACTGACTAACTGAGATCTAAGGTGACCTATGGGTAAAATGATAAATTTTCTAACAAAATGGGGTAGAATGACACCTAAACTAGAACAAACCTAGGATTAGACTCCTAAGGGAATTGGCATATGTTAAGGGGGTGTTCGAAAATGAACAAGAAAAATTTGGGGTGTTTACAAATATGCAGGAAACAGATTCAATACTGAAATACAAAATTAATCAACACTGAGGTGTAGGCAAACCGATGTAGGCACAATCGACCAGTTCAACCCACAACCATGTTCGCTAGTCCGGGGTGTCTCTCAACAAGGAAGTCAAAATAAGCTGTTGTCAAGGCACACACAGCTCCTCTTGGGATCACGAACCACCACAAGGGTGCTCTACGAACAACAAGGTTGGAGGTCCTTCACATCCAACAATGTACCATGATGGAGAAGGTCGTCTACACGGTTTCTTCAAGGTTGAAAACTTCAAGTCAGCTCCACAAAGGCCACTCTTCTTCACAGTTTTTTCTTCCTCACAAAAACTTGCAGAAAAATTTCTTTAGACAACCAAGAACCCTTTGCTAGACCTCTATTAGAGCTCTTAAGCTCTAATGAGGAGAAGTCATGATGGAGGAGGGGGCCTCTCCAAGGCTGCCGCCCCCCCTTCTCCAATCTCCTTACAACTAATCATCATGGAGGAGGGCTTCTCCAAAGCTGCCGCCCAACCTTGTTCATTCAGCAAGCACCATTCAAAAGGCCTTATAATGAGCCTTGAACAACTCATTTGACTTTTAAGTCAAATGGAGATTTGAAAATAAGGCTAAAGACGTCCACTAGGGGCACCACTTATATTTTGACGGGTTTGGATCTTAGGTAAGATCCAAACTCATTACAAAGTGGATCCTCCTCATAAAGCTTGGAAAAATTATATATTTAAAAGAAAAAAAACTACCCTATAAACCCCGTACACCCTCTAGTGCCACAAAAAAATTCTATAGGGCACTAGAACTATCTGGATCCGTAGAATCCGACACCTAAAACTAAAATAAAAATAAGAAAAATTTCTAATGTGATTCCACACTTGTCAAAATAGAATCGAAATTGCAAAATGCAAACATTAATGGACATGAGTTACTCCGAGGATCCGATTGGACCAAAGATGTCCTGATCACTTTTCTAACATCTTTTCTAAGATAGGCTCATTCAGGATTTCACACATAGGAACATCCTCAATTTCAGGTGAGGGTTCCTCTTTATTCTCCTCATCAGTTTCATCGAATATGGGATCATCAAAAAATTCATGAAAAGGCTCCTCTGTAGAATCCTTTGTGAAGATAACATGAGTGCGACTAATTTCTTCGCACTAGGACTCTTTTTCGCAATCCGAATCAATTTCAAAATAGCTACTCTCGCCTATGACTTCTTTAATCTTTTGAGGTTCTAAGTCATAAAAAACAGAATTTTCTTTGACCTTGCAACTCACATACGAAGCATCCTCACCACCTAACCCTAGAATTTGTAGCTCTGAATGAGGTGGGGTTGGGTTGGGGACTAATCAATGAGACGGGTGCACGAGTGCTTTGCCTCAGACCCCTATATGAGGGATTCACATAATTTGACTTCGGCTTTGGAGTTCGAAATTCCCAATTGGATCTCTTGGGTGGATCCATCTTTCTACCCGAATATGAAAATTGATGTAGATCAGACCCAAGATCTGAGTCATACCACCTACACGACCTAGAGGATCCATGCACACCTGGCATGGACCGATGTTCTTCCTCTAACTCTATTTCGCAAAGTTTTATATTATAACCAAGGAGTTGGTTCTGCACTTCAAGAAATTGATACTGTAGATCCCCAATTTCCTTCTCATGACGGTCCCACCAACTCATTCGCCCAATCATGGCAACTAATTCCTATTTTTTTCTTTCTAGATGCAGCGAATAATTCCTAAATCGTGTCAGATTAAGAAATCCAACAACTTAGGCTTTGATACCAATTCCTAAAAAAATATTCTTATTTCCTGCTTCAATGCAATTGGATCCTAATCCACCTAAGTCAACATAATGTAATGTTTGTTGCGTTCTTAAAGAAGAGGTTGATATTCTTGATAAGAAAAAGTAATAATGGCATTATAACTTAAAAACTGAGTTATTTTGACATTCTTATAAATCTGAAGAAATTTTCACCTCATCAACCTGAATAGGTGTCAAGAATAAACAAATTTTGTTGGTAACTAAAATTTCACAAAATGGTCCATATAGAGTTATAATCCTGGTAAATTCATTGCTATAGCATAACTTGTTGTGATCCTCATGGTTGATATCATTTTGTGTTTGTTGCCAAATATGGAAATGAAAATGGAAAATGTCTAGGAAAAAGAAATGAGGTTTTCCAGGAGGGACTATGAAACAGAAAACAAAAAGCAATTTGAGAAACAAACTTAAAATCTCATTAAAAGTGCTTAAGGAAAAGTAATATAATAAACAGAAAATGACCATACTGTACAAAAATGATGTGTTTTAAAAAATAATCTGCAATTTACTAAATCCATCAAATGGACAATATTGTATATTTTCAATTTTTTCTTGACGCTTTTACCCATCGTAGGTGCGATTTTTTTTTTATTTTCGCGCGTCATGACGCTAAAATAATACACTCACAGAACTCATCAACAAAATTACATCTGAGGTTACAATTTTTTGAAAAAGATTATGAAACGCGATCACCTATGAAAATCATAAAATTTGCGGAAGTTCCATAATTGCAAAATTTGCATGAGTATCACATGAAATATTGCAAAATTCATTTTTCTTGTAAAATTTTGTACGAGCATAGTATAAAAGCAAAGTTAGGGTTTCACAGAAATTATGTTTTTTGTGGCTCCAACCAATGAGAAATTATGACTATTTTTTCAGGGCCAAGCATCAGTAATGAGAAGATCGACAACTCTTCATCAATGAAAAATCATTGATGGTAAGTTTTTTTGGTAAGGGTATCTTATGGTATGGGTAAGATAAGAAATAAAATCTGCAATCTATTTTCATCGTAGAAAATGAGAACAATGACAATGTATCTTTTCTTCAACACATAGTCGACGTATCTCACAATCAGTGTGGTATGAGTGGGATATGCAACACTCTTGAGGCTTTTGCTTTAAGAATTGTGAGTTTGTCCGGTAAGCACATCTTATGGTATGGGTGAGATAGGAAATCAAATGTTCGCAAGTTATTATCTAAAAACCAGTTCTCATCATGAACAATGATAATGTAGAATCGATGGAGGGTGTTCACTCTAACGAACTATGATAGCTAGATAGATGTGTTTTCTCTCCATCAACACAAAGTTGGTGTATCTCATAGTCAACATTTGATCACATAGTATGGGTGAGATAGGAAAAATCAGGAGAACAACACATAATGTAGTGTTTTCTCTCTATCAAAGATGTGGTGTTATACAACATTCTTGAGGCCCAAGAGATGAAGGTACCTTTGCATGTACTTTGTTTTCTCCGCCATCAAAGAGACAGTGAGAAGCAACATTCTTGTAAAAGAATGAAATGAATGTGATGTATGAGCAACTTTATTTTATGAAAGAATAAAATGAATGCAATGTATGAGCAACTTCTCTTTATGAAAGAATAAAATGAATGCAATGTATAAGAATCTTCATTTTGTGAAAGAATAGAATGAATGCAATGTATGTAAATTTTCATTTTGTGAAAGAATAGAATGAATGCAATGTATGAGCGAGTTTATTTTGTGAAAAAATGATGCTTTGTTTCTCAATTCTTTTTTTGCATTCAGATGCCCTATTTTTGCAAACCCCAAATTTTGGTCTCTCTCTAACAATTTTTCTGACAAATCTCCTGCGAATGGTGAAGGCGAATAAGAAATTATGCATGAAAAAGAATTTTGCAATACCGATGCGATAATAAAAAAATTCACAATATCAGACTTTTATATGTACCTTCTGAAATTCTTTTATAATGAAAAAAATCATCAGTTGCAAAATTCGTATGTACCTTGTAAAACAACAAAACAATCACCTGATACATAAACAACACATATCAAATAAAAAACAAGAACAAATAACTTCATTCCCTATTATATACACAATTCATTCTCATAAACAAATCAATCGCCTGTTACATACACAACACATAAACAAATCGATAACTTATTATATAAACAATTCATTATACTAAAGAAACAAGATCTTTCCTGTTATATGCATAATTAATTCTCCTCAAAAAACAAGAATCAAACAACTTCATTTCCTGATATATATATATATATAATTCATTCATAAACAAATACATGTACATGATACGACTTTTCACCATATTTTATTGTCGCAAGCGCAATGGTCGCCTTTATGAGCTTTCATCAAAAAATGCAAGTGCATCCTCCAGCTTAAACTCTTCATCAGCTTTCATTGTCACAAGCTCAACCCTCATTTTCTGGTTTGCCAAATCCCAAGTATTGAAATATACAAAAGAACATATATTTCACAATCATACCTGTAACATTTATATCCTAAGTAAGCAAACATGTACAAAATGAGTTAAAAAACATGTATAAAAGTAATTATCAGTTTGATTGCTTAAGAATGTCTGCATAAAAGTGATTGACCATTCTACGTAAATATCGTAAACAATCTATAATGAAAAAAATAAACCTACAATAGAACATTAAACCGAATGAGTACTTGAACAAAAGAAGCATAATATTAAAAATATTATGTAAACTACAAAAAAGCATGTCATAGACTACTTTCAAAATGCATTGAATACTCACACATTACTTCCTAATCATGTTTTCGCCTGTTATGGCTAGGCTCGTGACGTATACTACACTTGTATGACACAACCTCCTTGTATTTTGTTTTTCGTGTCTTCACTTTAGGTCACCTTGCTTTTTTAATCGATGCTAGTGGTAAGATGGGTGAAACATTATTGGCCATCCAATGAAATGGATAAGTACCATATGCAGCTCAATGTGATTCAACTATATAGAACTTGCCGTAATAATCATTTGAAAGATTGCCCTCATATAAAATGCATGCAATGGCATGCTCATAAGAAATCCCACTAGCTTACCACTCTTCACAAACGCATTTTATACTTTCAATATCAACACAGTAGCCATGCTTCTACTCACAGGCTTCGTAATGATGGTGGAGGCAATGCACTACTACCACGTGTAGCTTTTGTGCTTCTATCTAACACTCTTTAATATTTGTAACTACCTCAAACACTACAATGCCAGTCATTTTCTTCATATTAGTCATTTTCTTATAAAGTTTCATCAATATTAGACGAAGCTTCTCAATAAGTGAGATTAAGAGCTTGTCACATAATAGAAGAATCTAAGAATTAAAGCACTCCGCTATATTAGAGGTTAAGCATCCATACCTTCTAGCAAAAAATGATTGATAGCTCAATGTATCAATGCACTTATTTGCTCTTTTTAGATCGTCGATGAATAGGTTAGGATAACACCTTTTCATATTCTAGAACCTAATTGTGTAATCTACTAAGTTCATGGTTTCTTGACTTAATTCAAGGAATCCTACCTTCTTTTTATTCCTTGCATGAAGAGAAAAGTAGTTCTCTAAGAAGGCCCTTCAAAAATCTTTTCAAAGAATCACTTTGTTTCCAGAAAAATAAATTTCTTTGATGGTGTCCCACTATTTCCTACCGTTATCCTTCAACCAATACATGCCAAAGTCTATCTTCTTATTTTCTAGCACAAATAACGCTTGAAAAGCCTGTTCAATTTCTCCAACCTAGCTTTCTATCATTTTGGGTCGGCTTTCTGGTGAACATCAAAGGTTTTAACTTTAAAAATTCATCATATGTAACCCCTCCTAGGTTACAATTCCTAGGTATGACTTCTTGGACCTGCATGTCTCAGACCTAATCCCGAATAACAATGATGAGAGTATTAAGGGTCTCCATAACGAACTCATGTTGCTTTTCTCATTCATCGGGTGTAGTCAGATTCCTTCTTGCATGGCGAGTCATCCCTTTCACATTAGAATGACCCGATTATAATATGCAATAGATAGGCACAAAATAAATAAAAAATAATATTTATAATATCTGCAATAGATACAAAATTACCAGCAGGGCTGGTTAGCAGAATTAAAAAGTCAACTATCTATTTGGAGTTCAACAGGCTAACTCCAAAACAACCATTCCTAAGTTCCTCCTATGGGTGTCTAGAGTATTGTTTCATATATTCTCTTCTATTTTCAGTGCACCTTACCTTGCGTGGAGGGTAGGAGGATGAAAATGGATCATAGAACAAAGATGTTGGTGTGTGAATTGATGTGTTTGGAGGATACTCAAAAGCAACACAATCATAGATCAACGAATTGATGTTATAAGTGTTACTTGTGTGTATTCAGGCGATGTCGGTATGTATTCAGATGATGCTGAAGAGTTTGTAGGTTCTTCTTGATTAGTCATACCCACAGTTGAGTTTGAAGAGATGATTTCTATTTCTAGACTACTAACAAATGATTCTATATCAGATAAGTTTTCTGTTGCTTGTTGTCTTCATTTATAACCCTTCCTAACATGGCACTTAAGGTGAGTATGCCCTTCTTCACCACAAAATTGGCAATCTAATTGCTCCAGTGGGAATATATGCTTTGGATGCATTATCTGGCATCGACAACATTCACCCAATCACCTGGGGTTGGATGTTCTATGAACCAACTCTTGGACTTGTTGTCTTATGTGGTGGATATTTGTTTGTTGTTGTTCGACTGCCTTAGTCAAGGTGTTGATATCCTCAATCATGTCATTGTAAGATGATCATGCATACATATTCGTATTTTATTCATCTTATTTTATGCACAATCCGTGTTAAAATCTCTTTAAAAAACCATTTTTATCGTTAGTTTCGAGAAACCACATTGAAATTGAATTTATGAGAAAATATTGTTTTTCAAAGCTTGCCCTGCATTTTTCAATGTTTTATTTATTTTAGGAATTTTTAATTAATGTTTGAATTAGTTTAGAAAGGTTCAAGTAAAAGTTTTAATTAGTTTATGAATGTGTGTTTTAGAAAACATATTTTTCAAAAGACCTTTTTGGAAATTATTGAAAAACTATCAAACTCTTTTTGAAAATTGTGTTTAACCTAATATTTTAATATAAATAGTTATGTTTAAGGGTTGAAACACATTTTTTCCATATTAGAGTTCATGCCCCCTCCTTCTTGCCCCTCTCTTCTCTCTCTTCCTTGCTCTTTCTTGCTCTTTTGCCGATTTCTTTCTCTCCTTGTTCTTCCCTTCTTTTCTTCTTCCCCTTTTTCTTCAAGCTTCAAACCCCTTCATCATCGGCAACTTCTTCCTCTTCGTCGGGGCAGCGTGGATGCAGCTAGATTGACCATCTTCTTTTCTCAACCCTTCCATCAGAGGCAATCTGTGACATGTCGTTTCTTTCTCTCTCTTTCACCATAGATTTTAGGTTTTGCATCGCATATAGTTTTGTAGATCATTGCATCAACTACATATTTCATCTAGTTTATTTCATGTTTGCATCTGAAAATAAATAAAAAGAAAAATATATATAGTTCATTTTTTATAGTCTAGACGTTTCTTGATTTATAAATAGAAAAATCTTGATTTGGGAAATTCGTTATTTTTAATATAGGATCTGTATTTTGCTTTCTTGATTCTTGATTAGATTAGATTAGTTTAGCCTAGCTAGATTAACTATTAGATTCAAAAGAAAAGGAAAATTTTTGGTAAAGAGCAGTTTAGCAGCTAGCATTTTTTCTTAGGTGTTCTTATTAGTTTTTTTTAGTCAGGTTTTGTTCACTGCAGAATATTAATTGTCCATTCAGTTTTATCAATGGTTCAGCATTTTTATTTTTTTTACATTTAGGTTCAACTACTTTTGTTCTTTAATGAAAAGTCTTTGTTAGTTTTTATTTAATCACCACGTTTCGTTTTCTTTTGTTGATCTTAATGCAGCAACGTATGCCTTAGTTGATTTTTATCTTTTGTCTATTAGTCCAGTTGCGCCTTGTTTATTAGTTGCTTTCCATTAATGTTTTTAGCCTTAGTTATAATTTTAAATTCTTTTTTTGTTATATGTTTGCATTAGAATTGCATGCTAGTTTTTTTATCAGTCGAATCCTTGCTGTTGACTTTTAACAGATTTTTTTTGGGTGCTTAGGTGAGTCATTGCTTTACGTAGGTTAGTGTCATGCATGAGTAGTTAGGTTTTTTTATCATGCAAATTCATTGATAGTTAGTTCCAATTAATTCTTGATCAATCGATTCTTTTTGTTTTAGTTAATTACTTTCTTTAGTAATTTGTTAATAGTAGTTTAATCAATTAGTTCAGCTAGGTAATTTCTTGATTTTTTTAGTTTGTCTTAGTTTCTTAAGTTCTTAAGTTCTTGAGTTCTTGAATTAGTTAAGCTTAGTTTGTTATATTTGCTTTCTTGAATTATAGTTAATTAAGTTTGTTTAGCTATTTTGTTTTTTAGTGTTAGTTGTTTTCAATTAGTTATTAGTTAGTTCATAAAGTAGTTTAGTTCATGTTGATTGGTTCATATTTTTTTTTATGATTTTTCTTCATTTTTACTTTTGATTTTCTCGTAGATTTCTATTTGTACTGCTTCATTTTATTTTTGTGTTTTGCAGGGAAGCGTTGGAACGTGCGGTAGATCCCTTTTTGTGCCCTCAAAGTACCCTCTAAGGTCCCCTCAAGCCCTCTGAGAGCCCTTCAGCAAACCATACAAAAGTGTTCAACCTAAGTACCTAAAGGGTATAGAGAGGGAAGAATAAAGAAAAACAAATCAATCAAGAAGGGACAAGAAGACTCGAAGCAATGAAGCCTTTTCTTTCCTTTTTAGATTAGGGTTTGATTTTTGATATTTATTCATTTAATTGGGTCTGTAATAAGGCGTTTATTTATTTTGTTTAAGCTCTCTGCGTAGGCCCATACTCCTTTAGTTAATTAATTATTGAATTAATTCTTTTTATTTTGGCAATAAAGAGTAGTTTAGATTGTGTGATTGAATACAAAGTATTCTCCGTTCTTTGAGATCGACCCGGACTTCACCACTCGTGCGAGCCGGTTTTTATATTTTTGGTGTCCGGCTTTCACTTGATTTTAAATAAAAATATTGTTTTAAAAAACATTTTCATAAAACCCACACCAAATTTCGGCACCGTTGTCGGGGCATGGTGATTAATAGAAGTATTCACTTTATTGTCAGGTTGTGTTCGTGTTTGTTTAGGTTGCTTAGTTTCATTCCTGCTTATATCTAGGATTGTTTAGTTTCTTTTCAGTATTTAGGTTTAGAACCACGTTGCTTGCAAACCCTAGATACCAGCTTACTTTTCTTGCACAACCCACCTATTGGGATACCCTTATAGGTGACTGCGCACGATTGGTACCATGCCCATAGTTTGATTTTTCGCAAAATATTTATGGGTGCAAGTGTGTGGTGCTTGTTTATTTTTTGCTTTCTAGTTATTTTTATTTTACATCCTTTGTGGTTTGCTATGGTTTTGCCGCTTTGCACGTTAGGTAGGTTGAAAACCTGTTACTTAGGACGGTTGATGCACCGATCTACTCTTAGGTGCATGCAAGGGCGATGCTCGCTTGACCTTGAGCTTGCTGAGATAGTCGAGGACCCCGAGTCCCTTATTAGGAAAGCCCGTCGATCTGGCCCCATGGCCCAAGATCAGCAGTTGACCCATCCTCTTCAGGAGTACTTCACTCCCAATGCTTACACTTCGGCCTCCTACATCGCGTGACACATTGTAGGAGCGCCGTAGTTTGAGATTAAGGCCAGCATTATACAAATGCTCTCATCTTTCTATGGCCTGAACAATGAAGACTCCTACCGTCATCCTGACGAGTTCTTCGAGATCTGCTCTATGGTGCAGATCAACAATTTTGGGGACGATACATTGAGGTTGATGTTGTTTTCGTTCTCCCTCAAGGATAAAGCCATACACTAGCTGAAGGCCCTCGATACTGTTCAGATTACCACTTGGAAACACATGCAGCGTGAGTTCCTTAAGAAGTATTTTCTAATTAGTAAGACGAACTAGTTTCGTAAAGTCATTACCAGTTTCTCTTAGATTGAGGGAGAACAGTTCCATGAGACCTGAGAGAGGATGAAAGATCTTCTCCGAAAGTATCCCCACCATCAGATGGCCCATTGGCAATTGGTGCAATACTTTTATGATTGCCTGACCGAGAAGGATAGGTGGTTGAGTTTTTATAAATGCTCTTTTTAAAAGATAAGTTTTCAATAAAATCTTTGGCAAATCGTCAACCAAAAATAAAAAACTGACTTTCCACAAAAGTGGTAAGCACGGGTCGAATCCACAGGGAACGAGAATTACTCAATTATTTCTAAGAAATTCACTTTATTAATCAATAAATACCAATCAATAAATACAATGCTGATAACAATTACAAATTAACACTAAAGCTAACTAGAAAAGCACTTCAATCTTCTGTTGCACGCCAAGGGTATTTTTGTCTTTTTGCTACTCATCGAATTTTCACACTTGGACAAGAATCTCCTAGAATTCTTAATATGATTTTCAACCTAATAACACAGGAAAAGGCAAATTCAGTAAAGAACTCAAAGAAAGTAAACTAAAATTTAACCTAAACCTAATTCTGAATAACTTAACACAATCAAAACCTAATTAACACTAACACGACAAAGAAAATATCAAAGTGATTATAAAATTAAGCAATCTAGGTCGAACTATGTTGTATGATGCAGATGCAGCAACTAAAATGCAGAAAAAAATGAAAATTGACCGAAAATGACTAAACTAATGAAATTACTATGTTACCCTTAAATAGTGCAAAAATGACTTCTGACAACTTTTCATAAAATGATGGTTTGACAGAGAAAACGAAGTCCAAATTTCCCAAAATTTGTTCTATTCTGTAACTACAGATCCAAAAATCTGACAGTTTTTACAGAATTAAAAAATAATATCTGGAACTTCAGATATAAGCGTTTCAAAACCAGGGAAAATCTGGATATCGCAGGTCCCGGAATTTTAAAATCCGAAAAAACTGTTTTCACAAAACGCTTAAAAATCAGACCAAATCAACTCGGAATGAGTTGAAATTTGGTCTGAAGACAGTTAACACTCAGATAAAGAGAATAGAAAAAGAATTTTTAGAAAACTCGACGATTTTGCACATAAAATAACGAGTGTGCGACAGGGAAAAAATCGAGTTTCAAGTTCAATTCACTATTCACTTTAGAAGTCTATCTTAAACACTATGAATGCAATTCACACACTAACACGGTCCTAAATGCAGTTAAATGACTATTAAAACACAACGAATGAATGCAATTAACTAGCTACACTAAAGATTAACTTAGCTATGCAATGCACGATTAAATCTAACATAATCAACAAATCTAATGTAACTATTCTAAATATGCAATCCTAAACACATTATCTAAATGACTAAGCTACTATACTCTAACACACTAACTTAAGTTAAGTGCTGCACTAAAATATAAAAGACTAAATAAACAGGAACTCATCTAATATTACTTAAAACTAAAGTCAAATAAACACCTAAAAACTAATGGGGTGCGGGTATAGGGTTGACTTGAAAGATGTTCACGCCCCACCTAGATGAGTCAACTAGGTTGACTCAATTAGATAATGACTAAATTAGAAACCAAAAAATTAAAATCTAATTAATTAAAAATGACAAGGACAATTAACACTAATGACTCTATACACATAACACGCCTAATGTATTAAACCCTAATTAAGACCTACCTACTTAATAACCTAATGACTAACCTAAGGTTAATACACAATTAACTAAATTAATTAATCCTTATGTTAATGCAGACTTAACTAAAAAGAATTAATGCTAATTCTTATCTAAGGTAATAAGGCAAATTAGACAAGGAGGTTACTAATTGATAACGCCCGAAGTTGGCAAGTCTATCCTCTCCAAATTCGTCCAACTCATAAGAGGTTACTCTCATCAAAAATCTTAAAAACCCAACTTGGAAACTTTTAAGAGTTTAAATCATCCAGCCAAGTGGGGTCTACACGAATTGGCCTTGCCTTAAAAGCAACCAATCTCAAAAGTCTCTCCCCAATCTTTAGAAACATTTTTAGAAAGGATTTTGAATTTCAAGATTGGTTTCCAAACACGTATAGAGGAGAGAAGGCTCTCTCCTTAATTGACTTGAAAATCACTTTAGGAAATTATAAAAAGAAAAACCGTCCAACACACATAAAGGTCCACACGATTTCTTTGATTTCCAAAAGAAAATTTGTCTAGCAATTAAATCCTTTCCCAAAATTCGTGTGGGACAATTTTAGCAAAAGATTTTTTTTTTGAAATCCAATTTTATTTCCAACTTTGAAAAACTTGATCCTTGCTCACTTGACTGGAAAAAAAAACTTCCAAAATTTCCTTTGGTTGAATCAAGAATGTCAAGACTTGCCTTACACGAATTTGACTCAATCACACTTGCCAAATAATTCAAAAACATCTAAATATTCAATTCCTAATGCAATGAATTTAGACAGACTAAATTGACTTACCTAACTAAAAAAAACTTACCAAAACATCTGAGACTCAAGCTGAACTCTAATGGTCGACACACCTACCTGGAGAAGATGATTCCCCATACCTAAGACTCGATTTTACATAAACCAATGAAAGCACAATTTTTGTTCTTGTTTTTCAATAGGACAACTAATACCAACAAAAACTAAATTAATTATTCCACAAGTTAAATATTGAAATTGCTGAGCATGACATACTGGAAATTTGGCAAAAATACCACAGAAAAACAATCTAAACCAAGATGAAGAAACCGACAATTGAAACACGATGCGCCTAGCTAATCTACTAAAAATGATAAATCTAATTTGTAACTAACCACCCAATTAAAAGAAATAACACTTATTTATCAGGAAATGACTTGAAAACAAACAAATTGGATGCATAACACTACTGCACAAATGACTATAATCTGACTTGAAAGAGACAATATAATCGACTAGATTAGATCTAGTCGATAGAACCTTGATATAACGAATTCACAAAAACAAATCACACGGCATATCTTACACTAACCCTACACACAATTTCTAATCAAATCTTACTGAAAATGACTGGAACAAACTCTGATTAAAACAATTCACCTGCAGAAAAAAATTGCAATACCCACACACGATTCAACACCAAGATCGACTAGGATGAGTCTAGTCGATTCTTGAGTTTTAACTCAAACGAGACCCTAAAACACATCCAACGACAACCTGGACATAAAATAGATTTTGAAATACGTTTTATCTGCTAAACTAATACCAAAAACCAGAAATAATAAAAAACAAAAATCGGCTAGAAAGGGTCTAGCCGATTTTCACGTTTTTGTTGAAAAACGATTTGAAAATAAGATAAAATACCCACAAACAACCGAGCAACCTAAATCTAACGTGCTGGTCTATGCACGCAGTTTACACTAAGGTTGGAACAATAAAACACAGCACACAAACAGAAAGAAAACAAAAAAAGAAGTATCACACATGATTTGGGTTTTAACTAGAAGAAAGGGAAGAAGAAGACCTACCTCCAGGGCGATCCGACGATTGTGGGGAAGAAGAGAGCGGAAGATGGCTTTGAATTGGCATCCTGGATTGTTCAATGATGCTGGAACATCACCTTGAGCATGGGTTTTGCAGTTGCATCACGTTGGAAATCCACCGAGGATGGGAAAAGAGCCGATTCGCAATCGAAGGGCTTAGAAAACTGGATGGAGGTAGGGCCGGTTCATCTTGTTGGAGTGTCTTGCACTTCCACGCAAGATAGATGTTTTCCACCTCTGCTACACCTGAAAAAACACAGCAAAACAAGATTAGATCCAGCAAGGAAGAAGAAGAAACGAAAGAAATGCAAATGGAGATAAATCAATGCTTGAGTTTCAAGCAAAACTCGATCTTCAAGGCAAATGGTATGAGATGAGAGGTTGGAAAAGGGCCTGGAACAAGCTTCACAATGGGGGGCGCAAACTCCAAAGCCAAAAACGTCTAGGGCTGGAGCAAAAAGTATATATATACTTTTGACAATTTTCAGAAATAGTGTTATAAAAAATTATTTCACTCTGCGCCACTTTTTGAGGGGTTTTCTGAAAATATTTTCTAAATGGGTATGGATATGCGTGTGGGTTGGATTTTGGCTTTCTAAAGGTTGATCCAAGGTCCAAAACAACCTAATTGGGTCGGATATGGATTCGACCTACCTCGAAATTCGTGCCCGAACACTAAAATAGCCATAACTCTCTCATTTTAACTCCGATTTTTCTTAAATTTGAACCACAACCCCTTGACATCCAAATACATCTAAACATGGGTTTTAAACCTTAAACTCACCCCAGAATGCATGAATAAATAGCTAACATGATGTGCATTTCATGCATCATCAAATACCCCCATGCTTGAATGTTTGTTAGTCTCTTAACAAACCACTAACTATGTTATGCAACAGAAACAAGAAATGCTAGACATTTATGTATAAAAACTAACTCACTTTCGTAGGAATCACGGTTGCATTTAGCTTATACAACAAGTCCTTTAAACCCCTGGGTTACCTCAGTGGACGAGTAAGGTTTCGTGAGGGTTTGCAGAGATGCTACCCACTGTAAACACCCCAAATTTTCACTCACCTCCCTGACATTTTCACCAAACACCATCATCCAGCCTCTGAAATCGCTAGAGGGCAAAATGGTCATTTTCTGAGCCCGAACTTTGCAAAAGTCCAAAATTTCGTCTGAAACTCTCAAAATTTCTCTATTTTTAGCTCAGATGTTCAAAATTTTACTCCTGACAGGAGACAGACATCTCCAGAGTCTTGGTTCAAGATTGCATTTCATAAGACATGTCATTGTATATCATTGCATGAGCATTTCAAATCACTACACTGCACAGCATGTCATTTCGAGGTCCAGAACTCTTGATTTCAAAATTTTCAATCCAGATTAGAATTTCAACTCTTTTCAAAATCGATTTCAAAACCCTGGGTCTTCAAAATTATCAATTTTTCCCATTTTACCCCCAGAACTCTGAATTTCAAAATATTTCCTCAGGAAAACCATCTGGATAGTTTTCAATATGGATTTCAGTCACTTCACCTCAGATTTTGCCCCTTTTTACAATTTCAAATATCCTCCTTTTACAAAATCGCCCTACAAGGGCCAACTCTATCCAAAATTCCTGTTTTGCCCATTAGTCCAGATTTTATGAAAATTCCAAAAAGAAGTTGTGGTTTTATCCTTATTTCAATAAAGAAGCAATGTGGGACCCACACTGAGGTGGTGTCACACAAGCTTTCCTTTTGAAAATTTGAATTTCGAAAAACCCAAAAATATAGGAGCCTTGTCCCTTGGATTGGTGCCACTTGTCATTTCTCTCTCCTCTCATTTCCATGCCAAGTGTCAGTGTGGGGCTACCTTCAGAAGTCGCCACATGTCATCCCATTTATCTGCCATGTGTCACCCTATCCATCCTACGCCATGTGTCATTTCAAAGACTACCAGAAGATGCCAAGTGTCATAGGTTGTCCTGTCTAGAAAAAGTGGAGTTTGTCTCCTCTGAGGTGGCGCCACTTGAAGTGTGTCTCCTGCAAGGGACACGTGTCAACCCATCCTTCCTTCTAGAAAAGTAGCCTGACACATGTCTCTCCCTATTTTTTTCAGAAAAGTAGGAAACATGTGTCACTCCTAAATTCCTACAAAAAAGGTAGGCTTGTCTCCTCTGAGGTGGCGCCATCTGGAGTGTCTCCTGCAGAGGACACATGGCAAGCTCTCATTTCCTCAGAAAAAGCAAGTGCCATGTGTCATTTCCTGCTTTCTTCAGAAAAACTAGAATTCAAAAGTTCAAAACTCCTCATAGGTGGCGAAAATCCTGAACTTCTACCTTTTTCATCCTGTCTGAGATAGCGCCACATGGCTTGGCCCACCTTCTCTCCCCTCTGCCACGTGTCATTCTCTGCTTCTTTCAGAAAAAGTAGAGGACACATGTCTTCTCCCTACCTCTTTCAGAAAAGTAGGAGACACATGTCACTCCTGGCCTTCTTTAGAAAAAGCAAACCATTTAAAATTCAAACAAGGCATTAGGTGGCGAAAATCTGGAGCTCTGATTTTTCCAGATGGCCTATGAGGGTGCCACATGTCCCTTCCCTCCTTCTCATCCCTCTGCCACGTGTCATCTTCTGCTTCTTTCAGGAAAAGAGGGTGACACATGTCTCCTTCTCATTCCTTCAGAAAAAGTAGAGGACACATGTCCTCTCCCTACTTTTTTCAGAAAAGTAGGAGACACATGTCACTGCCCTCTTTTTCCTCCCTCTTGCCACATGGCATTGTAGGAGCCACCCTGAGGTGGCGCCACATGTCCATCCTTCATTCCTCCAGGGCCAACCTCCATTTGAAATTCGAATTCTCCTCTGAGGTGGCGCCATCTGAAGAACCACACCAGCAGGCTGACACTTGGAACCATCCTGGACTGCCACATGTCCAGATCTCCTTTCACTAGAAAAAGCAAAATTCAAATTCCTCTGAGGTGGCGCCTTCTGAGCCCACTGCTCTGTCCTTCTGACATGTGTCAAACACCTTTTGAGGTGGCACCATTCCAGGACTCCACTTGGCTCCATTTTTATTTTTTATTTTATTTTTAATAAAGGTAGCCCACCATGAGGTGGCGCCACCTGAGGACTCCCTACAAAAAGTGAATTTGAATTTCAAACTCCAAGAGAGCACCCTCTGAGGTGGCGCCTTCTGGGAGTTCCCTGCAGAGAGAATCAAGCAAACTTTTGAAAAATTCCAAATTCCCCCTGCTGAGGTGTCTCACCCACAAAATTTCCATTTTTTATTTTTCTCAAAAAATCAAAACACCTTTTGAGGTGGCGCCACCTGAGGGCTCCCTACAGAAGACAAATTCAAATTTCAAACCCCTCAGATGGCACCCCCTGAGATGGCGCCACATGGAGGGCTCAGATCCAGCCTGTTTGAAATTCAAATTTTTTTTAGAAAATCTATAAAAACAAGGCTCCATGTCCAGCATAGAGGGATTCATTTTTAGCTCTGGTGAACTTGAAAAATCCGACCTAGCCTTCCTACCATCTGATTTTGAACCTTGGAAATCGTGCCCTCTTTGGCGCATTGAAGAAGGTCGAGTAAAGCTCGTGCTGTGGCGAATTCGATTCCAACAGAGGTCAATTTTTGTGAACCATCTGAAACCCGGAGCGAAGAACGAAGGAAGCTCGTGATAGCTGCCCCTTTCAAGAGCTCCTACGCCGCGTAACGAAGCAAGGTGCACTTCTTTTCCCCTTGATGTGATTCTATAATTCGAATCGGGAGTCGTTTGAAGAAAGAGCTCATCCGAGGGATGGATTGAGCTATTCTCATAAAACGACATACATAAAAATATTCAGTTATGCTTCCTTGATGATTTTTAACATTCATATAGTTAGCTAGGTTTAATTTGCATTTTATTTCACTCATTTAGCATATTTCATGAATTAATTAGGATTAATTTAGCCTTTATTTCAATTCTGCTTATTTTCAGTAGGTCTCTGTTTTTGTCAGTCAGTCCACACGTCATTTCATGCATTTGTGTTTTATTAAAAATCCCAAAAAAATCACGGAATGCGCCCTTAGGTGTCCCTGAAATTTTGCCAAACATTCGGAGGCATTTGAATTTGTTTACTGTGGTAAACATTCAAAATGGCAAGTCGAGTTTTGTTACCCGGGATACGTTTTGAAAATCATTTTCCGACTTGTAAAATCGAGATATCCCTCATGGGAGATCCGATTTTCGATCCGAAAGATGTGTTGAACTCGGGAGAATGTCTAGTTTTTATTATGATTTTACCAGATTTGTCTGATTTTTTTTAATGTCTGACAAAAATCCGAGATGTCGGTACACGTGTCAGAGCCTAATTTGGGCCTCTGAGATCTTGGATCGACTTAGGGCTATGGTTTCTCTTTGTGTGTTGCTCCAACACCGAAACTGTAAAAAGTGAAAGTTATGTCCGTGGTGTCCTCTGTTTGCATCTAAAAGCCTGTAATTTTTAGAACAGTGTTGACCCCTTCTTCGGATTTTTCTTGTCAGCCCCCTGTTTTGCTAAATTTGTCTGTTCTGTTAGTTTAGGCAGAAATAGTTATATTTTTAGCTGTGTTTCCGTTGATTAAATGCCGAAGTCATAAACATAAAAGTTGTTCATGTAGATGTCTTGCATAGCTCTGATTAATTTGCATAAATTTCCATGGCTGTTTGATATTTTTTTAGCGTTTTACATCAGATTAGTGTGATTTTCACCTCTGTCAGAACTAAATCTCTGTTATTGAACTCACCATGGCTCAAATTCCGAGGCTATAAAAACCAAAAATGTTCCATTTCGGGTCTTTTAGCAGTCTGCAAAATATCAGAAGTTTCCATGGTGTAAATCTTGCATTATCATATTAGGCATTGCATTTGGTTCGGATCCATAGGCAAAATCCACCATTTTAGGACTTTCTTTGAATTTTGGCAGTTAAATCATATCATTCCATGATTTTTAGCATTCTAGGCTGTTTATCAGAGTAAGTAGATGCTTCATACCGAATTTGGTGCAATTTGGAATCCATTTGAGGTTCGGATTATCCACAATACCAAAACAGGGTCCCGCAGGACCCGGATCCAAGTGAAAAACAAGCGAAATTCGTTATTTTGGCTAAATTTTAAAATGTCAAATTCTGATTTTACAGTCTTAATGTGTCTAGCAGCATGTCATCATATCTCTTACTGCATTTTATCATCATTTGATTCAATTTGAACTTCAAAATCTCAATTTTACCAAGTTTTCCTTCAAAAACCCTGATTTTAAATGTATAACTTTATAACTAGGGGTATTTTGGTCATTTTGACCACCAATTCCGAATTTCAAATTGTTTTCTACTGAATTTCTAGCATTTTCATCATTTCAAATATCAAGGAAGCATGAGAATAGGGTTTATATCCAATTAAATCCAATAATTTCATAATATTATTGGAAAATCTTGGAAAAACCCACATATTTGAGCTAACTTTATTTCAAGCTTGGCAGGGACATTCCAAAGAAGGAGCTGAAGTCTGCAAATTTCTTTTATTTCCTTTATTTAGTGATGTAATAATGTAAATTTTGGAATAAGAGATTTAATTTCCTGCTTAGACTAGGATGCATATCATATAATTTGATTTTATGCAATATCCTGTTTCTATGATTCATGCATTTTATTTCAAAAGCACTATTGATGTTCACGAATGGCACGTGCACCAACTCTTAGGGAGTTGATGGACTCGGTGGGATCCATATTTACGGCCCTAGTCGGAATATGGACGAGACCCAGATCCATCATCTTTCTACTAGTCACATAGAGCCTACACTCTTAGGCTATCTTGAAAATGCACATCATATTTCCAAAGTTTTCAAAATCATGTGCATCAAATCAACTAAATTCTGAACATATTCATGGCCACAGTCAGGATATGTGAAGGATTTATCTTGACTTAATGCACATTTTTCCAATAAATCTC
This sequence comes from Nuphar pumila, assembly GCF_984573655.1. Classification (NCBI taxonomy): domain Eukaryota; kingdom Viridiplantae; phylum Streptophyta; class Magnoliopsida; order Nymphaeales; family Nymphaeaceae; genus Nuphar; species Nuphar pumila. Next base: position 52,057,657 of record NC_143253.1, on the reverse strand, counting down.
TTAGAAAATCTTTTCAAAGGGCATTCATTCACTTATGTCATTTGCATCATGAAATCATTGATTTTCTCAAGATTTTCTCAAGAAAACTTCATTCTCAAGAAATCGATTTCTCAAGAAATTCTCAGGATTTTTCAAAATCGGCTTTCCAAAGACAAGTTTTTCCACAGTTTTCCCAGGAAAATGATATTTTCTTAAGATATTCAAAAGAGTTTTCCAATCTTTCTTCAAGATCCAAAATCGATTTCCAAGTATTTCAAAAGGTAAAATTCTCAGGATTTCGATTCCCCAAGTTTTGAATTTCCTTCTCCAAAGAGTTTTCTTATAAATTTTCCATCATTTTCCTAAGAAAATTCTCAAAGCCCAAGTTTTCCTAAGAAGTGCTTCCCTTTTCAAAAAGTCCATCTTTTCTCAAGAATCACTTCCATTTTCCCAAGATTTTCAACTATTTCTGAATTTTCCACATCTTTATAAGCTTTCTCATGTTTTCAAAAACCTCTTTTCCATCTGAGTTTCCTGAGAAATTGACTTTCAGCTTTTTCCTGAGAGATTCTTTCCAACTCCAAATGTTTTTCTAAGCATACATCATGTTTTCCAACTGGCATTTTCCAAAATCTCATAGCACATGCCTGAATTCTCTGTGCATTTAGGATAGAACATAACTTTGATAATTTCGCTAAGTCAAGCACAATTTTGGTCTTTGGTTCGATTACCCCTGTTAAAGGCGGCAGGAACGGTCGAACCTCGTACCGACAGGTCGAGCCCCATCCCATGGATTTTCCCGCAATTTTCAAAACGGAGGCGAGTATTTCAAAACAATTTCCAAAATCCGGTCAAAGTTTGAAGCGCGAAAGCGTTTCTCTCGTTTTCTCTTCCGCAAGGAAGGGAAGGCGGGGGAAAAATTTCGCGACGATAACAGGTTTGGCGACCGTGATGGGACCTGTCCTTGTCTGACCTAAATTATGCTTGACTTAGTTCAATTATCAAAATTATGTTCACAAAATGTCAGCTCTTTTACTTTCAATATCATGTGAGCCTAGGAGCCTAGATTCTGACCTAGCTGACATTGATTGCATATAGCTTAGGCATGGTTTGGTAGGACCATATTGAGGAGAAATTTTCATGCTCACATAGACTTAGGTCTAAATACAATCATCCTCAATTTAGGATCTGAATGCAAACAATGTATGCTTCTTCAAAATTTACAAAATCTATCTCTCTAGGACTTAGAGCCCCCTATTTCTTGCATGTGATCATTTTTTCAAATCTCCATTACCTATCATTACCCGGTCTTCACGTTGCTGGGCTCTCTTCCAGAACCATAGTTTGGGACAGAGCCTCACAACTGGGCCAACTATTTGGGTTAACACCCCCCTACCACGTACCGCGGGCCACAGTCCGAAGTATATCGGTAGGCGCTCAAGGATGTTGGAAAACCTTACCTTAGAACCGGAGTTGAAACTCTATGCCACGTACCTCGGATTTCGATTCGGGTATATCAGCATAACTGGATTGGACAAAGATGATCTGAACCTAGAGTTAGGATTAGGGTCCTACAGCTGTTTTCAAATTGATGCATTTAGAGTCAGCCTTTTAGGAAGTGCTGAATGTGCATAAATGTTTGTGCAGGATGAGATTGTATGTATGATTTTCTCAATTCTTTATTTCCCAATGTTTTAACTCATTAGGCCTTTTTCAAAACATCCTTATTTTCCACAAGATGTTTTCCTCAAACCCTGGATGATTTTTTTCAAATATCCCATTTCTTTCAAAACTCCAGGCGATTTTACATTCTACCTTTCTACTGGATCTCGAATTTCTAGCTGCATTTTTATCCTGCCTGCAAAATTTTTCAAAATTTCTCACATTTTCCTAAGTCTCATTCTGAGTCTTTCTCTGTTTTCAGTTCGATGGCATCCAGTCAAGTCGATCCTATCTTTCCTGAAGGTCACATCTCCTTCGAGGTGCGACAAGGTCGTCCTGAACATCGAGCTCTTAGCACCGGAACTTTCATTCCCCGGTGGTATTATTCCTGGCTAAAGAGCTTTTCTCGAATGTTCCCGGACCATTTGAGCGAGTGCGGATTAGAGCTGGCATCAGCAGTCGGAAAGCAGACCATCAACGGCAACCTGATCCATGCAATGGCGGAACGATGGAATCCTCGAACGTGTACCTTCTGGTTCCCATGGGGAGAAATGACCGTCTTAATGGATGAATTTTCAGAAATCATGGGGTTGCCAGAACCAGCTGGTCGACCAAGCGACCCATTAGAGCATCAATTCCTTATCAATGTCAAGGGTTTGGACCCCCGAGACTCCTTAGCTCGTATGACAGGCCGCCGATCTTGGCCCCTGATCCAGTTAGAAGGAGATGAATATGTTGACCTACTTGAGTTGTACCGCCAGTACGGGACCTTCGTCGAAGTCAGCTCGCTATCAAGAACAGCCAAAGAAAAGATTCAGAATGCAATGGTTCTATGCACTGTAGGACTGTCCCTTTTCCCAGATGGACAAAACTACATGGACATCAGAATAATCCAGCTTATGAGGAGATGGGGAAGTCGGCAAACCAATCGCCTCTCTATAGCCATGGCAGCGCTCGCCTTCCTATATCGAGATCTGACTCGATTCTCACTTGGAGAGTCCATTTTAGTTGAAGGATGCATCTACGCACTTCAGTCCTGGTTTTTCCAACACGTTCCAGCCCGAGCAAGCTCTTTCAGATACAATGGTCAAGAACTCCTTCCAGTGGCGCAGTACCGGTCTATGATCAACAACATTCAAGAGGATGACGTTGTTTGGGACTATTTTGATCGGCAAATATCTCCTCCCAGATATACCTACGCTTATGGCAAGCGGTTCAAGTTGCTAGGACCATTCTTCTGCACTTACTACCAACCAGAGAGATGTGTTCGACAGTTCTCCCAGAGGCAGCAGTATGTCGAAGCCCGACTGTTATCAGGAACTATGGCAGAGTTCGATCTCACTTCCGCACAATGGTCCGGAGCATATCATTCTGCCCGCTACGGCTGGGATTCCTTTGTCTCTCTTAAAATCTTTCCAGGTCCTAGAGTGTCTGCCGACTATCGTGAATGGTGGCAAATTGTTTGTCCCTCACCTCTTTGTCAAGATCAATAAAATCTTATTCTTCTCATTTTAAATAAAATTCTCTTTCTTTCTATTATGGTTTGACGACCTCGCCTAGGTAACAAGGCATATTTTCGTTGTTTATTTCTTTTGCAGAAGGAATGACAACACAATTGTCGTGATTCCCACGACGACTCAGTTCCTAGTAATGGGACATCTTTTCCAAATTGCCTACCATATTTTCAGCAAATATTTCCTCCAAAAGCTAATTCCCTCAAAATCTAATCAGGTCTTTTGCCCTGCAGAGAGCATCCATATCATTTGATGGTCGAGACAAGATCATGCAAAAGAACCACAGCATCCCAGTACTCGTCAGCCTCGGAAGAAGAGATGAGTTCCCCTCGATCTGAGAAGAGTCGAGAGCAGCAGCAAGAAGACGATGGCATAGACCCTCAAATGTATGCCATGTTCAGAAAAATGATGAACAAAATGATGAATGAGCAGCCCGGGACCAGCTCAGAAAGGAACCCATTCAGAGAAAAGTTCCATGGTCACAGGGGTAAGAAGGCTCCCAAGAAGCAGATCCAGCCAGAAGAGATTTCAGATGAATCAGATTCCACTGAAGATACAGATGAAGAATATGAGGTGCCTCCGGCATTTCAGAAGCGTGGCCAAAGTAAAAGCCGCAGATCCAAGAGCAGAGATAAAGAAGAGCCTTTACGAGCGCAATTTAAAGAAATGGCCCGAGTTGTCAAAGATCTGCAAGCCCGCGACAAGGGCAAGAAAGTCTTCACCAGTGAGGACTTCTATGACGGCTTAGAAGGGGATGATGATCTGGAAAATCTCCCCCGAAAATTCATCAAATTCGATGGTTCTGGCGACCCAAAAGCTCATCTCGCCACTTTCTTTGCTGAATGCTCTCGGTTTAGAAGGGATAACCGAGCATTGTTTCTATGCTTCCCCCGCAGCTTGGAAGGAGTTGCCGCCAAATGGTATGCTGAGCATATCAACCCCATTGAGCTCAAGGAGTTCGATAAAGTTGTAAATCTCTTTATTGAACGCTTCTTGTTCAACACAGAAGCGCTGCCTACATTAAGTCATCTCTGCAATTTGAGACAGAACGAGAATGAAAAAGCACGGGACTTCATTCACAGGTGGAGATCAGCCTGTAATAAGATGAGAGATCCTATCTCGGAAAGGCATGCATTGTCCTTAATCCTCAACAATTTCTCGCAGCCGTTAAGAGGATTAATTTCCACAGCGCCGTCCAGGACCTTCATTGAGCTGACTGAACTAGCCGAATGGCTCGAGCTGAGTGTGGAAAATGGAGTCTATGAAGGCTTCACCTTTTCCAAGAACAACTCCCATGGTGAGCAGAAAAAGAAAGCTCACTTCACTTATTTTGCTAACAACAACAACAAAGGCCGAAATCAGCACAAAGGGCAGAAGAAAGATTACTGCTACAGCTCAGGCAGTTCGAACAACAAGGATCAGAAAGCAAAGCCTGCTCCTCAATACAGCAAGCCTCCTCAGCAGGATCAAGGGCCGAAACTGCGTGAGAAGACCAAACATGAAGGATGGAGTTACGACAGAAAGTTTACTCCTCTTGACCAATCGCTCGAGGACGTGCTCGAGTACATGCTATCAAAAGAGATGGTCAAATTGCCCAGATTGGCCGATCCCCCTGTGCCCATGGGGAAATGGAAAGATCAGTTCTGCAAGTTCCACAGGACAGTGGGACACAACACCAAGAACTGCTTTGTTCTCAAAAATATCGTGCAATATCTCATTGAAAAGAATTTATTGGTAGAAGGAGAAGAAGAGGAGAAAATGGACATTCTCAACCACCCCTTCCCTTCGCACACCACAGCGGTAGTGTCTGCACAGCCATTTCTACCGCATGAGCATATCAAGCCATGTTCTGCGCAAGATCTCCAAGTTCAACATCAGGTGACGGTGCTACGACAAGCAGCTCCAGATTCTAAGAAGATGGACTTAATTTCAGCATTCGGTAAAATGAAAGTTGCGGAAGCACCTGTGAAGTCAATTCCCAAATCAAAAGGAACTCCTGACTTCTTCAAGCAAATCGTTAGACCCAGGCTGGAGAATTCAAGTCAGAAGCCTCTGACCGCTTTATCCAATGTCTCCATCCTTGACTTGGCCAAGAATTCCAGCAAGCACCGACAAGTACTGGATGATCTGCTCAGGAAAATCAAAGTTAAGCCCAGCACTACTCCTGAAGACATGGCACAGATTGTGAACTCCGCCATGACCAATGCACCAATCACTTTTTCGGATGAGGACCTTCTAAAGCCTCATTCCTTTCATAATAATGCCTTGTACATTGTCGTTCGAGTCAGAGGAATGACGGTTCCCCATGTGCTGGTCGATGGAGGTAGTAGCCTCAACATATGTCCCGAAATGACTGTGAAGGCATTAGGGATCAAGGATGAAGAATATATTCCAGACCCTATCACCATCTATGGGTTTGACAACCATGGTCAAACGGCAAAAGGGAAGATATTCCTGGAGGTGTTCATTAATTATTCAGTGCATTCAGTGCTTTTCCATGTGGTTAATGTACCACCAACCTACAACTTGCTGCTCGGAAGGACATGGATTCACAATGCTAATGCAGTGTCTTCTACCCTCCATCAATGCGTGAAGTGGTCAAAAGGTGGAATGATTACCACAATACTGGGAGAAGACCCAGAAGAAAGGCTCCCACAGCCCATGATTCCTCGGCCATCATTCAATGCAGATATTCCCAGCATCAGGGAAAGTGAAGAGATCAATCTCGGGGAGAATCGAGAAATACTTCAGGCACCATCAGAGCCATCTCTGCACACAGTAGCCACGACACAATGGAAAGGTCCTCAATTCTTCAAGGTTGGAGATCGAATCGACTACAGCACCATTAAGGATCATCCCTTGTTTCCTCAATTCATGAAGTCAAGAAAGGGATTTGATTTACTCCTGAAGCATGGTTATCAACCCTTCAAGGGACTCGGCAAGAATGAAGATGGCCGCATCGAGCCAATGATCCAGAAACATCGTCCCCACAGGGCAGGATTGGGGTTCTCCAGAGGAAGCTCGTCAAAGAAGACTGTTTTTGTCAAAGGGGCACAATGAAGACCATTTGTTATTTTCTTTCTATTCTTTTCCAAATAAGTGTCTCATTTTACCAATGTCATTGATCAATTCAATCAATAAAATTCCAAGTTTCTTTGTCCATCCGGATGCCATCTACTTCCTTTTTGTCTGTCTCATCATTTTATAATTCAATGCCATTTTATGTATGGTTCTCTTCAAATGATTGCTTGTCTTACTATAGGCCAATTTGTTTGAACCAAATTTCTTCTCCAAAATTTCAGAATGACTTCTCGGACAATCAAGAAGCTCGTTCTCAATCCCAAGGCCTTTCAGAAGTCGACAGCAATTCATAGAATCAAAGCAAGCACCGGAAATGACAAGCAGTCTGATGATTGTGCTGAATATGATCAGTCTCTTCAGGAATTACCGGAGTTCGCCTCAGTTCAGAAGCAAGATGAACCATCTCCTCTAGTACAAGATCCAACTGAAGATATCAATATCGGCTCAGAGGAAGATCCCAAGATTCTCAAGATCGGTACCAGTCTAAGTCCGAAAGAGAAAGAAAGGCTTACAAAGTTCCTCAAGCAACATGAAGAAGTGTTCGCGTGGACATATGAAGATATGCCGGGTTTAGATCCCAAATTGGTCGAACACCGACTCGTTTTGAAGCCAGATGTAAAGCCAGTTAAGCAAAAGCTGAGAAAAATGGATCCCAAAATAGAACAACAAGTCAAAGAAGGACTTGAAGATCTGCTCAAAGCAGGATTTATCCGAGCTATTGACTACCCGGATTGGTTAGCCAATATCGTCGTTGTCCCAAAGAAAAGTGGCAAAGTGAGGATCTGCATAGACTTCAGAGACCTCAACAAGGCAACTCCGAAGGATGACTATCCACTTCCAAGCATCGATCTTCTAGTCGATAGCACGGCAGGACATGCCATGTTCTCTTTCATGGACGGATACTCCGGTTACAATCAGATTAAGTTGGCCGCCCGCGACCAATCAAAAACTTCTTTTACTACGCCTTGGGGCACTTTCTGCTACACGGTTATGCCTTTTGGGCTCAAGAATGCTGGAGCAACGTATCAACGGGCAATGGCTGTCATCTTCCACGATCAGATGCGCAAAATCATGGATGTGTATGTTGATGATATTCTCGTGAAATCTAAAGAGGAAGAAGATCACCTCGAAGCACTTGATCAAGTCTTTAAGAGACTCATTCTTTACAAGTTAAGGCTTAACCCGCAAAAGTGTGTCTTTGGAGTCGAATTAGGCAAACTGTTGGGTTTTCTAGTAAGCAAAAAGGGAATTGAAATTGACCCAGCCAAAGCAAAGGCTATCATTGATATGCCACCCCCGAAGAATCTCAAAGAGCTACGTAGCCTTCAAAGACGTATGCAGTCAATCCGGCGATTCATTTCCAATTTGGCGATGAGATGTGAGCCCTTCAACCACTTACTCAGAAAAGGAGTTAAGTTCGAATGGGGACCAGAGTGTCAGCAATCGTTCGATCGAATCAAGAGGTATCTTCTTAATCCTCCCATCCTGAGGCCGCTAGAATTGGGAAAACCTCTTTTATTATACATCTCAGTTAATCAAGTCGCATGCGGTGGATTCTTGGCGCAATACAAAGAAGGCAGCCTGATAGAGCACGCCATCTATTATGTGAGTAAGACTTTCATAGATTATGAAAAGAGATACTCTCAAATAGAGAAGACCTGCCTAGCTCTGGTATGGATGTGTCAGAAGCTAAGACACTATCTGCTGACATCGAAAGTCAAAATCTTGTCTAAACTCAATCCCCTCAAATACATCTTAGAGCAGCCTTTCCTCAGCGGACGAGTCGCAAAATGGCAAGTCTTATTGATGCAGTATGACTTAGAATATGTCTCGCAGCAATCAATCAAAGGCCAAGCAATCGCATATCAATTGGCGGATTTTCCTTTGGCAGAAGAAGCGAAAGCCGAAGATGACTTCCCTGATGAGCAAATTTGCAATATCCAGCAATTTCCAGTCTGGAATTTATTTTTCGATGGTTCTAAGAATATGGCGGGAATAGGCATCGGAATTTTATTAATCACTCCCGAGAAGGAGATGATTTCATTTTCTCTCAAATTAGATTTTCAATGTACCCACAATATGGCTGAATATGAAGCCTTGATTCAAGGTCTAAAAATTCTACTAGACTTCAATGTCAAGAGAGTACATGCCTACGGTGACTCATTACTTGTTGTCAATCAAGTTCAAGCCGAATGGCAGGTCAAAGATCAGAAGCTATTTCCCTATCAGAAAATTGTTTCAGCTCTTATCAGCAAGTTTGAAGAATTCCAGCTCTTCCATGTCAAGAGAGATTTTAATCAAGTGGCCGATAGCCTAGCCAGTTTAGGCTCCATTATGGCATTCAGAAATGGAGAATCTTGTCGCTCTTTTGAAATCGGCAGACTTGACCAACCTGCTTTCCTTCCATCGGAGCAAGTAAACCAGGCTGAGCAAAAGAAGAAGCCTTGGTATTACAACATCAAAACTTTCATAGAAACTGGCGAATTTCCTCCAGAACTCTCAAAGAAAGAGCAACGAGCAATCCAGCGTATGTCTACTCGATACTTCATTTTGGCCAATGTCCTCTATCGTCGTGGATTCAGTTCAGAGTATTCCAGATGTTTAGATGAAGACAAAGCCAAAGAAGTCGTGCGAGAAGCACATGAAGGCATTTGTGGCGGCCACGTCGGCTACCAAACCCTTGTCAAGCAAATCATCAGAGCAGGTTACTACTGGAAGACTATGCAACAAGACTGTTATCATTATGTGAAGAAGTGTGTGCAATGTCAGATACACGCACCTTCTATTCATGCTCCGGCAACTTATTTACAGTCTGTTGTCTCTCCATGGCCATTTTCCATGTGGGCCTTCGATGTCGTAGGTCCCATCACCCCTTCAGCTTCAAATGGCCACAAATACTTCCTTGCCGCAACAGAATATTTCACCAAGTGGGTAGAAGCCATCAGTCTCCGCACAGTAGAAGGCCGACATGTGGTCTCTTTCATTCACAAGAACATCCTTTGCCGTTTCGGCATCCTGCATGATATTGTGTCAGACAACGGCAGTCATTTCAAGAATGAAAAGATGAAGACATTCTGCTCAAAATTCAAGATCTATCACCATTTTTCCGCTCCATATTATCCTCAAGGGAATGGTCAGGCAGAGGCCACCAACAAGATTTTAATTCGTATCTTAGAGCGAACTGTGGAAACTGGCCGTGACTGGCATGAGAAGATCCACGATGCATTGTGGGCCTATCGGACCACCATTCGAACTCCAACGAATGCTACTCCATCAGAACTGGTCTATGGAACAGAAGTAGTATTGCCGCTACATGTTCAGAAGCCCGCTTTGAAATTTGCTTCACTTCTGCAATTACCTCTTGATCAATACCAGCAGCAGCGACTAGTGCAGCTAGACTTACTCGACGAGAGAAGGCTAAAAGCAGCAGAGCATGCTCAATCCTATCGTCAGAGAGTAGCCAGGCAATATGCGAAATCTATCATCGAAAGAAGATTCAAAGTCAATGATTTAGTACTTCGATCCACAGCCTATCTCAAGCATCGTCCTGGCGGCAAATGGTCACCAAATTGGGAAGGTCCCTATGTTGTCAAAGAAGCATTACCCCGCAACTCATATCGGCTCATCAATGCCGATGGAGTAGAATTGCCAGATCCTATTAATGCTCGACACTTGAAAAAGTTTTATACTTGAAACATTTATCCTTCTCTTGTAATCCTTCCTGTTTCTTTCAAATAATGATCCAACTTTCTTTCCCAGTTACACTGGGGCATTTTAAAATTTTGTTCTATATGCAGGCAGGATAAACAAATTCCTCATTTCATGCACATGTGCATTCATATGCATCAATTCATATTCATTTGCATTCAATTGCATTAACAACAATCTGGTCAGTATGGGGATTTCAACAAACAGTCCCATCACAATTCCTAATGATTCAAAATCAAAAGGTCATCACCAATACTGAACCAAAACCCAGCGCTCGTACTGGTATTCAAACTGGCACATTTTCAAAATTCCAATTTTTCAGAAAACCGAGTTTCGACTCAGGTTTTATTTTCAAATCATTTTCCTTTGTTGATCCGGGTTCCAACTTGTGATCTCTCTACTTTATTCGAGCCTTGACTCGATTTCTTCATTTTCCTTTGTTGATCCGGGTTCCGACTCGTGATCTCTCTACTTTATTCGAGCCTTGACTCGAACTCTTCATCTTCCTTTGTTGATCCGGGTTCCGACTCGTGATCTCTCTACTTTATTCGAGCCTTGACTCGATTTCTTCATTTTCCTTTGTTGATCCGGGTTCCGACTCGTGATCTCTCTACTTTATTCGAGCCTTGACTCGATTTCTTCATTTTCCTTTGTTGATCCGGGTTCCGACTCGTGATCTCTCTACTTTACTCGAGCCTTGACTCGAACTCTTCATTTTCCTTTGTTGATCCGGGTTCCGACTCGTGATCTCTTTACTTTACTCGAGCCTTGACTCGAACAAATCATTTTCCTTTGTTGATCCGGGTTACGACTCGAGATCTTTTCGAGCTTGTCATTCTCTTTTGTTGATCCGGGTTCCGACTCGTGATCTCATTACCTTACTCGAACCCTGAATCGAGTTCTTCATTTTCTTTTGTTGATCCGGGTTCCGACTCGAGATCTCTTTATCTTATCCAAGCTCTAATTCGAGTCCTTCATTTTCCTTTGTTGATCCGGGTTCCGACTCGTGATTTCATTATCTTATTTGAGCTCTGATTCGAGCCTTCCATTTTCCTCTGTTGATTCGGGTTCCGACTCGTGATCTCTATATTTTATTCGAGCTCTGACTCGAACTCATCATTCTCTTTTATTGATCCAAGTCATTTCAATCATCAGGGTCTGTCAATTGCTCAAATTTGATATTTTGCTCTCTAAATTTCAATTTAAATCCTCAAATCAGGCAATTCTCCAATTTAGACCTCTGATTTCCAATTTCAATTACCAATTTCCAATTCTCGACCTGCGGGTCAACCAATTTCAAATTTTTGACCTTCGGGTCAATCAATTTCCAAATTTCGACCTCTGGTCAAATCGATTCTCAATTTCGACCTTCGGGTCACACAATTTCGACCTTTAGGTCACTCAATTCTCAATTTCGACCTTCAGGTCACACAATTTCGACCTTTCGGTCAACCAATTCTCAATTTCGACCTTTGTGGTCAAATCAATTCTCAATTCCGACCATCAGGTCATCCAATTTCGACCTTCGGGTCATTCAATTTCCAGCAACCAATTTTCCAATTTTCCATTTCGACCTTTGGGTCAATCAATCTCAATATCCAATTTCAATCATTTTCTCTTGCGAGAGACCCTTTTAGGGAGAGTTCGAGGGAGCTCGTTCTTTTCGCATGCTATCCAATTCGTTCACTTAGCCCCTTTTCAGGGAGAGTTTGAAGGGACTCGCGTCTTTGTGAACCGTTTGCAAAACAATTTCCAATTTCACACAAGAAACCCTTTTTAAGGGAGAGACTCGACGGAGACTCGTTTCCTTGTGACCCCCCCCCCCCCCCAATTTCATACTAGGCCATTTTTCGTCATGAAAGACCCTCTTTGCAGGGAGAGTGTGATGGACTCGTTTCTTTCATGACCCAATTTTCAGACCTCACTATTATCGGCCCCCTTTCCATAAGAGAAGCCTAATATTAGGGAGCTTTGACGAAAGCTCAATTTCTCTTCGAAAGTTCGTTTTGCAAACACCTCCTCTTCAGGGAAGAGAGGAGTATTTCCCATTTCCCATTCAGGTAAGGGCTAAGCCTGAGTCTCTCTTTTTGGGGAAAAAGAGAGGAGAATTTTCGTCACGGATGCGTTGAGCCGGATTTCAAATACTCACTTTCACTAAGGATTTCAAGAAAATTTTGTCAATTTGTCAAATTATTTGCTGATTTCAGAATCTTTATTGCACTAGTCAGTTTACCCTCAGCATCACTTCCAAAAGAGCGAAGCTTTTGCGAAAAGGGATTCAAAATTCAAATTCTTTCTATTGGCCAACCAAAAGGATGAAGGATAAATCCTCGATATGGCCAGAAAAGAAGATTCAAGGTTATTGAAAAGCCGTAGATGATCGATATTGATCGCAGTCAATGGCGCATCGTTAAAGGCTATTCTTGTAAGGACGAGACAGTGGAAATATCCTGAGTGCTAGAAAAGAGAGAATTCACCCAAACCCTGTCTCCTCAGAATCACCTAAGCTGCAATTAAATATCCGCAAAAGGGATCTCTCACCTGTCGTCAAGATGAAGGCGAATTAGGCGAGTAGACCTCCGGGGCCAAAGAAGATTCGAAACATCTCCAAGATGACAGAGTTTGTGACGGATTCTTCCAGGGAAAGTCCAAAGCACTGTCGAGATGAAGGCAGATGCGATGAACCTCTCGACAATCCCTAAAAGATATTTAATTTCAGCTATCGCCCAAAGATCTCCAAACCCATCATCCAAGAAGGATCGAAACATCTCCAAGTTGAAAGAGTTTGTGACGTATCCTTCCCAAAAGAGAGAAAGAGAGGAAAAAGAAAGAGAGAAAAAGTCAGAACATCTCCAAAATGAAGGAGAATGTAGCAAAAACCCAGAGAGCCAAAAGAGTGCAGAAAGATTGTCAAGAGAGAAGCTCCCAGGATATCAAACTGCTAAATTTATCAAGAATCCTCTTTAACTTTGTGAAATTCTATTATCAATATTCTTTCATCAATTGCTTTCATAATATCAAATTCTCTTTCCTGCTCATATCAAGGAAATTGATAACTTCCTTGAAGAAGGTCAATTGCAAGCAATTTGGATTTCAAGTCTCGATTCTACAAAGTGAACCTTGTTTGGAGGTAATGCTTTAGGTAGAAAAGAAGGAATATCTTTGCAACAATGTGCAACATTTTCAAATATTTTGAATCAACAGCAAAATTTCCAACATTTTGACAATATTTTCTAGCTATCCTGACATGAAGTGAGAGCTCGATATCCGTCTTCGATGCATCCTGACACCAATTTTAAATCCCTCCTAAGGACTTGATTCCTTCCCTTCTTTGAGAGCATGAACTCTCAAATTTGCACACTTCCCTGTGTCCCCACTGTCCCACCATAGACAGTCTCATTTCGGTTCGAGGTCGAACCACCAATCATTTCCCGCAAAAGGCAATTTCAAAAGCTGATTTTAGTCTCAGCAATGAGACGCCCAAAACCAATCCCTTTTCAAGCTTTAGGGACCCCATTTTCCTTCCTTTTGCAAAAAACCCTATCGGATTTACTGTGCAAAATCCGAAGGTTCCATCATGGTCTCTTCCTTCGAGGATTCCATTCATTTTCCACCCGATCAGGATAAGGGTACAAACCTGAGCCTCACTCAAAGAGGTATTTCATTTTCCGCCCGATCAGGATAAGGGTACAAACCTGAGCCTCAATCAAAGAGGTATTTCATTTTCCGCCCGATCAGGATAAGGGTACAAACCTGAGCCTCAATCAAAGAGGTATTTTATTTTCCGCCCGATCAGGATAAGGGTACAAACCTGAGCCTCACTCAAAGAGGTATTTCATTTTCCGCCCGATCAGGATAAGGGTACAAACCTGAGCCTCAATCAAAGAGGTATTTCATTTTCCGCCCGATCAGGATAAGGGTACAAACCTGAGCCTCGATCAAAGAGGTATTCCATTTTCCGCCCGATCAGGATAAGGGTACAAACCTGAGCTTCAATCAAAGAGGTATTTCATCTTCCGCCCGATCAGGTTAAGGGTACAAACCTGAGTCTCATTTCGATGAGATATTCCATTCCCCAATCAGGTCAAGGGTCAAAACCTGAGCTTCGTTCCATGCGAGGTATTTCTGTCCCATCCAGGTTAAGGGCATAAACCTGAACTTCACTCTCATAGAGTGAATCTTTTCTCTCCATTCTTCGCTTCATATCTACCATCTTCCTCGGGCTAATTTCTTCACACCCAGTCAGATCCTTCTAACTGGGGCATTATTTTTATGTATAGCCCAAATTTGGTGTGTTTTTCTTTGCCACTAAGCTCGGCCATGAGCCGGCTTAGTAGCAAAGAGGGGCATCTGTAAACACCCCAAATTTTCACTCACCTCCCTGACATTTTCACCAAACACCATCATCCAGCCTCTGAAATCGCTGGAGGGCAAAATGGTCATTTTCTGAGCCCGGACTTTGCAAAAGTCCAAAATTTCGTCTGAAACTCTCAAAATTTCTCTATTTTTAGCTCAGATGTTCAAAATTTTACTCCTGACAGGAGACAGACATCTCCAGAGTCTTGGTTCAAGATTGCATTTCATAAGACATGTCATTGCATATCATTGCATGAGCATTTCAAATCACTACACTGCACAGCATGTCATTTCGAGGTCCAGAACTCTTGATTTCAAAATTTTCAATCCAAATTAGAATTTCAACTCTTTTCAAAATCGATTTCAAAACCCTGGGTCTTCAAAATTATCAATTTTTCCCATTTTACCCCCAGGACTCTGAATTTCAAAATATTTCCTCAGGAAAACCATCTGGATAGTTTTCAATATGGATTTCAGTCACTTCACCTCAGATTTTGCCCCTTTTTACAATTTCAAATATCCTCCTTTTACAAAATCGCCCTACAAGGGCCAACTCTATCCAAAATTCCTGTTTTGCCCATTAGTCCAGATTTTATGAAAATTCCAAAAAGAAGTTGTGGTTTTATCCTTATTTCAATAAAGAAGCAATGTGGGACCCACACTGAGGTGGTGTCACACAAGCTTTCCTTTTGAAAATTTGAATTTCGAAAAACCCAAAAATATAGGAGCCTTGTCCCTTGGATTGGTGCCACTTGTCATTTCTCTCTCCTCTCATTTCCATGCCAAGTGTCAGTGTGGGGCTACCTTCAGAAGTCGCCACATGTCATCCCATTTATCTGCCATGTGTCACCCTATCCATCCTACGCCATGTGTCATTTCAAAGACTACCAGAAGATGTCAAGTGTCATAGGTTGTCCTGTCTAGAAAAAGTGGAGTTTGTCTCCTCTGAGGTGGCGCCACTTGAAGTGTGTCTCCTGCAGGGGACACGTGTCAACCCATCCTTCTAGAAAAGTAGCCTGACACATGTCTCTCCCTATTTTTTTCAGAAAAGTAGGAAACATGTGTCACTCCTAAATTCCTACAAAAAAGGTAGGCTTGTCTCCTCTGAGGTGGCGCCATCTGGAGTGTCTCCTGCAGAGGACACATGGCAAGCTCTCATTTCCTCAGAAAAAGCAAGTGCCATGTGTCATTTCCTGCTTTCTTCAGAAAAACTAGAATTCAAAAGTTCAAAACTCCTCATAGGTGGCGAAAATCCTGAACTTCTACCTTTTTCATCCTGTCTGAGATAGCGCCACATGGCTTGGCCCACCTTCTCTCCCCTCTGCCACGTGTCATTCTCTGCTTCTTTCAGAAAAAGTAGAGGACACATGTCTTCTCCCTACCTCTTTCAGAAAAGTAGGAGACACATGTCACTCCTGGCCTTCTTCAGAAAAAGCAAACCATTTAAAATTCAAACAAGGCATTAGGTGGCGAAAATCTGGAGCTCTGATTTTTCCAGATGGCCTATGAGGGTGCCACATGTCCCTTCCCTCCTTCTCATCCCTCTGCCACGTGTCATCTTCTGCTTCTTTCAGGAAAAGAGGGTGACACATGTCTCCTTCTCATTCCTTCAGAAAAAGTAGAGGACACATGTCCTCTCCCTACTTTTTTCAGAAAAGTAGGAGACACATGTCACTGCCCTCTTTTTCCTCCCTCTTGCCACATGGCATTGTAGGAGCCACCCTGAGGTGGCGCCACATGTCCATCCTCCATTCCTCCAGGGCCAACCTCCATTTGAAATTCGAATTCTCCTCTGAGGTGGCGCCATCTGAAGAACCACACCAGCAGGCTGACACTTGGAACCATCCTGGACTGCCACATGTCCAGATCTCCTTTCACCAGAAAAAGCAAAATTCAAATTCCTCTGAGGTGGCGCCTTCTGAGCCCACTGCTCTGTCCTTCTGACATGTGTCAAACACCTTTTGAGGTGGCACCATTCCAGGACTCCACTTGGCTCCATTTTTATTTTTTATTTTATTTTTAATAAAGGTAGCCCACCATGAGGTGGCGCCACCTGAGGACTCCCTACAAAAAGTGAATTTGAATTTCAAACTCCAAGAGAGCACCCTCTGAGGTGGCGCCTTCTGGGAGTTCCCTGCAGAGAGAATCAAGCAAACTTTTGAAAAATTCCAAATTCCCCCTGCTGAGGTGTCTCACCCACAAAATTTCCATTTTTTATTTTTCTCAAAAAATCAAAACACCTTTTGAGGTGGCGCCACCTGAGGGCTCCCTGCAGAAGACAAATTCGAATTTCAAACCCCTCAGATGGCACCCCCTGAGATGGCGCCACATGGAGGGCTCAGATCCAGCCTGTTTGAAATTCAAATTTTTTTCAGAAAATCTATAAAAACAAGGCTCCATGTCCAGCATAGAGGGATTCATTTTTAGCTCTGGTGAACTTGAAAAATCCGACCTAGCCTTCCTACCATCTGATTTTGAACCTTGGAAATCGTGCCCTCTTTGGCGCATTGAAGAAGGTCGAGTAAAGCTCGTGCTGTGGCGAATTCGATTCCAACAGAGGTCGATTTTTGTGAACCATCTGAAACCCGGAGCGAAGAACGAAGGAAGCTCGTGATAGCTGCCCCTTTCAAGAGCTCCTACGCCGCGTAACGAAGCAAGGTGCACTTCTTTTCCCCTTGATGTGATTCTATAATTCGAATCGGGAGTCGTTTGAAGAAAGAGCTCATCCGAGGGATGGATTGAGCTATTCTCATAAAACGACATACATAAAAATATTCAGTTATGCTTTCTTGATGATTTTTAACATTCATATAGTTAGCTAGGTTTAATTTGCATTTTATTTCACTCATTTAGCATATTTCATGAATTAATTAGGATTAATTTAGCCTTTATTTCAATTCTGCTTATTTTCAGTAGGTCTCTGTTTTTGTCAGTTAGTCCACACGTCATTTCATGCATTTGTTTTTTATTAAAAATCCCAAAAAAATCACGGAATGCGCCCTTAGGTGTCCCTGAAATTTTGCCAAACATTCGGAGGCATTTGAATTTGTTTACTGCAGTAAACATTCAAAATGGCAAGTCGAGTTTTGTTACCCGGGATACGTTTTGAAAATCATTTTCCGACTTGTAAAATTGTGATATCCCTCATGGGAGATCCGATTTTCGATCCGAAAGATGTGTTGAACTCGGGAGAATGTCTAGTTTTTATTATGATTTTACCAGATTTTTCTGATTTTTTTTAATGTCTGACAAAAATCCGAGATGTCGGTACACGTGTCAGAGCCTAATTTGGGCCTCTGAGATCTTGGATCGATTTAGGGCTATGGTTTCTCTTTGTGTGTTGCTCCAAATCTGAAACTGTAAAAAGTGAAAGTTATGTCCGTGGTGTCCTCTGTTTGCATCTAAAAGCCTGTAATTTTTAGAACAGTGTTGACCCCAGATTCGGATTTTTCTTGTCAGCCCCCTGTTTTGCTAAATTTGTCTGTTCTGTTAGTTTAGGCAGAAATAGTTATATTTTTATCTGTGTTTCCGTTGATTAAATGCCGAAGTCATAAACATAAAAGTTGTTCATGTAGGTGTCTTGCATAGCTCTGATTAATTTCATAAATTTCCATGGCTGTTTGATATTTTTTTAGAGTTTTACATCAGATTAGTGTGATTTTCACCTCTGTCAGAACTAAATCTCTGTTATTGAACTCACCATGGCTCAAATTCCGAGGCTATAAAAACCAAAAATGTTCCATTTCGGGTCTTTTAGCAGTCTGCAAAATATCAGAAGTTTCCATGGTGTAAATCTTGCATTATCATATTAGGCATTGCATTTGGTTCGGATCCATAGGCAAAATCCACCATTTTAGGACTTTCTTTGAATTTTGGCAGTTAAATCATATCATTCCATGATTTTTAGCATTCTAGGCTATTTATCAGAGTAAGTAGATGCTTCATACCGAATTTGGTGCAATTTGGAATCCATTTGAGGTTCGGATTATCCACAATACCAAAACAGGGTCCCGCAGGACCCGGATCCAAGTGAAAAACAAGCGAAATTCGTTATTTTGGCTAAATTTCAAAATGTCAAATTCTGATTTTACAGTCTTAATGTGTCTAGCAGCATGTCATCATATCTCTTACTGCATTTTATCGTCATTTGATTCAATTTGAACTTCAAAATCTCAATTTTACCAAGTTTTCCTTCAAAAACCCTGATTTTAAAGGTATAACTTTATAACTAGGGGTATTTTGGTCATTTTGACCACCAATTCCGAATTTCAAATTGTTTTCTACTGAATTTCTAGCATTTTCATCATTTCAAATATCAAGGAAGCATGAGAATAGGGTTTATATCCAATTAAATCCAATAATTTCATAATATTATTGGAAAATCTTGGAAAAACCCACATATTTGAGCTAACTTTATTTCAAGCTTGGCAGGGACATTCCAAAGAAGGAGCTGAAGTCTGCAAATTTCTTTTATTTCCTTTATTTAGTGATGTAATAATGTAAATTTTGGAATAAGAGATTTAATTTCCTGCTTAGACTAGGATGCATATCATATAATTTGATTTTATGCAATATCCTGTTTCTATGATTCATGCATTTTATTTCAAAAGCACTATGGATGTTCACGAATGGCACGTGCACCAACTCTTAGGGAGTTGATGGACTCGGTGGGATCCATATTTACGGCCCTAGTCGGAATATGGACGAGACCCAGATCCATCATCTTTCTACTAGTCACATAGAGCCTACACTCTTAGGCTATCTTGAAAATGCACATCATATTTCCAAAGTTTTCAAAATCATGTGCATCAAATCAACTAAATTCTGAACATATTCATGGCTACAGTCAGGATATGTGAAGGATTTATCTTGACTTAATGCACATTTTTCCAATAAATCTCTTAGAAAATCTTTTCAAAGGGCATTCATTCACTTATGTCATTTGCATCATGAAATCATTGATTTTCTCAAGATTTTCTCAAGAAAACTTCATTCTCAAGAAATCGATTTCTCAAGAAATTCTCAGGATTTTTCAAAATCGGCTTTCCAAAGACAAGTTTTTCCACAGTTTTCCCAGGAAAATGATATTTTCTTAAGATATTCAAAAGAGTTTTCCAATCTTTCTTCAAGATCCAAAATCGATTTCCAAGTATTTCAAAAGGTAAAATTCCCAGGATTTCGATTCCCCAAGTTTTGAATTTCCTTCTCCAAAGAGTTTTCCTATAAATTTTCCATCATTTTCCTAAGAAAATTCTCAAAGCCCAAGTTTTCCTAAGAAGTGCTTCCCTTTTCAAAAAGTCCATCTTTTCTCAAGAATCACTTCCATTTTCCCAAGATTTTCAACTATTTCTGAATTTTCCACATCTTTATAAGCTTTCTCATGTTTTCAAAAACCTCTTTTCCATCTGAGTTTCCTGAGAAATTGACTTTCAGCTTTTTCCTGAGAGATTCTTTCCAACTCCAAATGTTTTTCTAAGCATACATCATGTTTTCCAACTGGCATTTTCCAAAATCTCATAGCACATGCCTGAATTCTCTGTGCATTTAGGATAGAACATAACTTTGATAATTTCGCTAAGTCAAGCACAATTTTGGTCCTTGGTTCGATTACCCCTGTTAAAGGCGGCAGGAACGGTCGAACCTCGTATCGACAGGTCGAGCCCCATCCCATGGATTTTCCCGCAATTTTCAAAACGGAGGCGAGTATTTCAAAACAATTTCCAAAATCCGGTCAAAGTTTGAAGCGCGAAAGCGTTTCTCTCGTTTTCTCTTCCGCAAGGAAGGGAAGGCGGGGGAAAAATTTCGCGACGATAACACCCACAAACATCAATGATATGCAGGAATGATTTTTAAAAAATATTAGGCAATTAAGAAAATAGTTGGAGCAAATATTTCATGTAATGGACACTCTCAAAACAAATTTAGAAATCTCATGCCACCACAGTAAAAAAAATTTTCCCTCACTTTTCTAAAATTATAGCTATCTATGATTTTTCTCAGAAAGTCAAGTATTCTCATGTATTACTCATTTATCCTCATCTGTATATTTTTTGCACAGTAATTCACAAATATTCCTAAGCAATGAAATTTTTCTCATTCAGCTCATTCTTTTGATTTTGATTTTCAATTTTTCACTATTTTTTCATTTTTCTCTTAAGCATTCTTCTCACTTTCTTGAGCACTATTTCGAATATCCAGTTTCGTGACCCATGTAGCGAGCTTTGGGTCAGTGACTCCCAGGCCAGACGACCTTAGGGCACTAGATACAGAGTATCCCTCGGACTTAATTACTCGAGTCATTAGACCTTCTATTCTAATAGTTTACGTATAGTCTTTCTCTCGTCATGTGCAATGTCTCTATCTCTTAGGCTTTCTATGCAGTTCATGTAACAAGCTTTCGAACCGGTGGCTCCCAAACCAAATGGTTTTAGGGCACCAGGTGTAAAACACCCTTCAGATTCTACTTGCTCGAACTACAAAGGCCACAGATATCTACTAGACAAGAGGATGATATCCTTCGTTATCCTTTTCGTCAAGAGACTCAAACACTTCATCTTGTGCCTAAGTTCCACTACTAGGATTCACGAAGTCATCAACAACTAAACGTAGCTATTCTTTTAAGATCATTTTTCAAAAACATCTTGCCATTGCCTATTTCTTCGCACAAAACATACGGTGCATACTTATACTAAAGTGATTCAAAACTTTCTAACAATTAAACACTATCTTTTCTTTGAATTTTCTCATAAATAACTACTCTATTTGAATCAGTTCAGAGAAAAAAAAAATTACATGGGGCTTAAAAATTTCTAAACTGTTAGATTATGCCAAAAACAATCATATATGCTAAAACTTATTCTCAAAAGCCTACTTTAGCTACCAGATATATATATATATATATATATATATATATATATATATATATATATATATATATATATATATATATATATATATATATATATATATATATATTAAGTTTGCATGTAAACCACCCCCCATGCTTGAATGACACTGTCCCTAGTGGCATACAAAAGATATAAAAATGCAATGCAAATGCACACTAAAAGACTATAAACTGAATATGGGAGAAAGGATAGATACAACCTGATCTGTGTCGAGCTTCTGAAATTGATTGACTTGACTTTGCAGCATCTTATGCATATCTGATTGCATAATTTTCTGCTCATCTGATCAATGAATGCTCTGAAAGCTCCGCCCTGTACCTGGTAACTAATTCTCATACACTAAATGTTAGATCCAACCTGCATAACCAAAAACAAATGTCAGCACAAATGAAATGAAATACTGAAATAAAAGAAAATACTGGAATGAAAAACAAAACTATTCTACTATGTACATATGATACATCCCTCTGATCGAATCCTTATGCCTTCGTGAGGTGCACTATCTCACACTCACCATTCTGCAAGGAATCTGAAATGTAGGGTTTCAGTCTTTGCTCATTAACCTTGAATGTACCTTGGGTCTTAGGATCAAATAATGTAACTGCTTCATGTGGAAACACTTCTTTGACAATGTACGGTCCCTCCCATCTCGATTTCAATTTTCCTGGGAATAAATGCAAACGAGAATTATATAACCAAACTCTATGCTCCGGTTCAAACACTTTTCTGACAATGTGCTTATCATGAAATGCTTTAGTGCGAGCTTTGTATAACTTGGCATTCTCATATGCATCATTCCTAAGTTCCTCTAATTCTGAGAGCTGCAATGCTCTCGCTTTGCCAGCCTGGGTGAGGTCAAAATTCAACTTCTTGATGACCCAATATGCTCTATGCTTCAGCTCGACAGGAAGATGGCATGCTTTCCCGAATACAAGGCGATACGAGGACATGCCAACAGAAGTCTTAAATGCAGTCCTATCTACTCAAAGTGCATCATCTAAGCGCTGGGACCAATCTTGTCTTCTCTAGAATCTGCTTTATCTCCCTATTTGAAACCTCTACCTATCCACTGGTCTGCGGATGATACAAAGTGGTGAATCTATGATTGACAGAATATCTTCTCAGCAGAGAAGCTATCTGTATATTCCTAAAATGCTTGCCACCATCACTGATCATCGCACGTGGCACCCTAAAACGACTGAAAATGTTGTGCTTAATGAACTTAAGCACCACTCTATGATCATTGGTCTTGGTTGCCGCAGCCTCAACCCACTTGGACACATAATCAACCGCCACAAGAATGTACAAATTTCCGAATGAGGGCGGAAATGGGCCCATAAAATCTATGCCCCAAACATCAAAAATCTCGACTATCAAAATCGGGAGCAAGGGCATCCTATCCCTCTTGGACATGTTCCCAATCTGCTGACATCTAATATATCTCCTGCAAAACTCATGAGCATCTCTATGGAGTGTGGGCCAATACAATCCAGACTGCAAAACCTTTGCAGTTGTTTTCCTATTGCTAAAATGCCCTCCACATGCTAAAGAATGGGAAAACTCAAAATGGACTCGTACTCCTCCTCCGGCACACATCTTCTGATTATCTGGTCTGCGCAATATTTGAACAATTTTGGTTCATCCCAATAATAATGTCTCACCTGAGATAGGAATCTCTCACGCTCATTCTTATTCCAATGCTTAGGGATCTGTCTCGAAACTAGATAGTTCACAATATCAGCAAACCAGGGTAACTGTGAAGTCCTGACTGACATGATTTGCTCATTAGGGAAAGAATCACTAATTGGCCTCTAATCCTGCATGGTCTCTACGATTAATCTAGAGAGATGGTCTGCTATTACATTCTTGCTTCCCTTCTTATCTCGAATCTCGAGATCAAACTCTTGTAATAGCATAACCCAACGAATGAGTCTCGGTTTGGTGTCTTTCTTGTTCAACAGATACTTCAATGCAACATGATCAGAATAGACAACCACCTTCGAACCGAGAAGATAGGACCTAAACTTGTCTAATGCGAATACTACAACAAGTAGCTCCTTCTCTGTCGTAGTATAATTCATTTGGGCATTAGACAGAGTTCTACTTGCGTAGTAAATCACATAGGGCTTCCTGTCAATCCGCTGTCCTAAAATGGCCCCCATAGCATAGTCAGATGCATCACACATGATCTCAAATGGAAGCGTCCAATCCGGAGGTCTCAGAATGGGCACAGTAATCAAGGCCTCTTTGAGAATCTCAAAGGCCTTCATGCAATCCTCGCTAAAATCAAAGGGTTGATCCTTCTCCAATAAAGTACAAAGCGGTCGAGAGATTTTACTGAAATCTTTTATGAACCGCCTATAAAATCTCGCATGCCCTAGAAATGACCTAATCTGCCTCACAGTGGTAGGTGGAGTCAAACGAGAAATGGATTCCACCTTCGCTCTGTCAACCTCAATCCCTCTCTTGGACACAATGTGTCCAAGCACAATCCTCTCCTGGGCCATAAAGTGGCTCTTTTCCCAACTCAGAACAAGATTTGTCTTCGCACACCTACTTAGTACTCGAGTAAGTTTTTGGAGACAATCTTCAAATGAACAGCCATACACCGAAAAATCGTCCATGAATACCTCCATGACATCATCTATCATATCGGAGAAGATAGCTAACATGCACCTCTGAAAAGTTGCCGAGGCATTACAGAGCCCGAACGGCATACGTCGGAATGCGAAGGTGCCATAAGGACATGTAAATGTCATCTTCTTCTGGTCATCAGGATAGACAGCTACTTGATTATAACCTGAGTATCCATCTAAAAAGCAATAGTAGCTCTGTCTTGCGAGTCTCTCTAAGATCTGATCAATGAACGACAACGGGAAATGGTCTTTCCGAGTTGCCATATTCAGCTTCCTATAGTCAATGCAGACTCGCCACCCTGTGGTGGTCCTCATAGGAATTCTTTCCCCCTTCTCATTCTCCACAAAAGTGAGTCCTGACTTCTTCGATACAACCTGAATCGGGTTGACCCACTGGCTATCAGAAATGGGGTAAATAATCCCGGCATCTAACCACTTCACCACCTCATTCTTCACCACTTCCTTCATGTTGGGATTTAACCTTCTCTGCATATCCCGCACTGGCTTGACTTCTTCATCGCAATGAATTCTGTGCATGCAGAATGAAGGATCAATCCCCTTCAAATCAGCCACTCCCCAGCCAATCGTTGCCTTGTGCTCTCGTAATATAGTCATCAATCTTTGTTCTTGCTCCTTAGTGAGTAGTGACGAGATGATCACAGGCAGAGTCTCATCACCTCTGAGATATGCATACTTGAGTGAATTCGGTAAGGGTTTCAACTCAAGTTTCGGAGGAAACTCAATTAAAGATTTGGCGGGGGACTTCGCAAGTGGTGGGAGAGGCTCAATGCTCGCTCTCCAAGGTGGTAACTCTGACAACACCTTAGACACATCTACACTAACTATACAACTATTCTTCTCTATATGGTACAAATCTAATGAATCCTTAGTAATATACAAATCGGGCTGCTCCTCCACTAAATTATGTGCAATGTCTACATGGAAACAATCATATCTCCCGCTTGACCCATCGCGGCATTGAAAATGTTCAGCTTGACCTTCCTGTTGCCAAATGATAGATCCATGGCTCTGGTCCTATAGTTGATACATGCATTGGCAGTCGCCAAGAATGGTCTGCCCAAATTAATCGGAGTCTGGTGCTGGCTATCCACTCTTTTCATATCAAGAATGATGAAATCGACTGGGAAATAAAAATCATCCACCTTAACTAGCACGTCTTCCAAGATACCTCTCGGTACCTTGACAGAACGATCTGCCAGCTGAAGTGTAATAGGAGTCGATCTCATCTGTCCTAGCCCGAAAGAATCATAGAAACATCTGGGAAGAATGTTCACGCTTGCTTCAAGGTTGAGCAAAGCGCGTTCTATCCGGATGTTTCCTATGGTACAAGCAATGATAGGGGCTCCAGGGTCCTTGAGCTTGGGTGGTGTTTGATGCTGAAGCACTGAACTCACCTGCTCAGTCAGATGGACCCCGTTAGGAACTTTTTCTTTGGATTTCCTCTTCTGAGTACATAGTTCCTTCAGACATTTGGCATATGCTGGCACCTGCTGAATGGCATCAAGCAAAGGCAGGTTGATCTGCACATGCTTGAAGATGTCAAGCATGTCCTGGATCTTCGTGCCCTTCTTCCCTCTAAATCCGGGAGACTCTAAAGCTTTGGGATAGGGTGGTGGTGGGATATACATCGGGGGGTCCTCCTCTTTGTGAGAAGGCTCACTCCTATCCTTCTGATGAACTGAGGTGGGAGATGATGATGATGGTGAAGGTGATGAAGATGGTGATGATGATGATAATGGCTGAGCCGAAGAAGATGGAATACTAACATCTGGCTCATTGATCCTCTCTCTACTCTCGCTGCTCTCGACGTGGTACTCACGTCCACTCCTCAGGGCCATAACAGATTTGGCTTGTTGCTGTGACTCGGTATGATACAGGCCTCCGGATATCTGGTCCTTGCCCTTTGGGTTCATGACAGCCTGGATCGGCAAAGTACCCTCAGGTCTCCTGCTGATAGCCTCTGCTAACTGTCCCATTTGCGACTCTAGCTTCGCAATGGACTGTGTATGTGAGCTTAATAACTGGCTACACTTCTCGAAAGCATTTTGGTTAGAGGTTTTCACCTCTTGGAATGCTTGGAGAAGTCTTTCCTCAAAAGATGTATGTGGGGCAGACTCTTGCGTAATCGGAGGAGGAAATGAGGATGAAGTCTGAGGATAGCTCAGCCTCTAGAATGTCTGAGTAAATGCTGGTGGCCGAGATGGCTGAGAGGATGTAGGCATCTGGATGGAAGACTGTGGATTCTTCCATGAGAAATTGGGATGGTTACGCCAACCTGGATTATAAGTAGATGAAAATGGGTTGTTCTGCGGTCTGGCGTAACCCTGAGTTGCCTTAACTTGTTCTTGGACAAATTCAGGGTACTGAGCTGTCGAAGGGCACTCAGTAATCTCATGTGCTAGACTGGCACAAAGAGTACACACCTGCTGAGTAGTGGATGGTCCTGAGAGAAGCTAGTCCAACTTTTGAGCAATCATGTCTACCTTGCACTGTAGTGCAGTAGATGGACCAATCTCGAGGACACCCCTTTCTTCTGAATACTGGGTGTGGCTCTATCCGAATGAGAACTAGAAGCATGGTGGAGGGAATTCCCTGCCAATGTATCAAATAACCTCCATGCTTCATCCTCGCTCTTCAACATGAAGGTCCCTCCGCATGAAGAGTCGATCATCTGACGATTCCGGTCAGACAATCCATCATAAAAGCTCTGCACCAGCTGCCATCTCAGCACCTGATGATGGAGACACTTCCTAAAGAGATCCTTCATTCTCTCTCAGGTCTCATGAAACTGCTCACCATCTAGCTCTGAGAAGCTAGTGATGACCGGCTGATACTGATTCGTCCTATCTATGGGAAAGTACTTTCTCAGGAACTCCTGCTGTAACTGATCCCATGACCCTATCTCTACTGAATCTAAGGACTTTAGCCAATACTTGGCCTTGTCCTTCAATGAAAATGGGAATAAGGTCAACCTCAAAGCATCATTATCGAAATTCTGTATCTTAACAGTAGAACAAATTTTGAGGAATTCGTCTAAGTGCCTGTAGGGATCCTCGTGACTAAGGCCATAGAAAGATGGAAGCATCTGAATAATGTTGGCCTTAATCTCATAATGAGGCGCTCCTACATCGGGTCTCCGAATGCAGGATGCCTGGACATAATCTGTGGGAATGAAGTATTCCCTCAGAGTGCGTGGAGGAACTGGAGGTGGAGCTGGAGGATCCATATCGCCCATTGTTGTCGAACTTCGAGGAGAATGTAAAATTCTCTCTGGGTTGTCAACAAATGGATGCAATGGGGTTCCTAGAGCTCTTCGCCCCTGCATACACTGGTACTAAGACCAGATGTAAGCACACGCCCTAAATCTAAATCTAAACTAAAACAGATACTAAATGCAAATAACACAAACAAAGACAACTAATAAACAAATATTCTAAATTATCTATGTTAGAACTAGCTAACTAAATAAATGAAATAACAAGCAAACTATTCTGATTTACTGGAAATGAAAAATACAAGAAATCACAAACTAAGTTCTCTACAACCCACCTGTCTAATCGCTCCTTGCAGAATGAAAATTCAGTGAATCCTAGAAAAAACAGTATGTGAAACCTATATGTACTAACTATGTTAAACCTATATTCACTTACTAATCCTACTAACTAGAAAATAAAACAACTAACTAACTAGCTAACACAGATTAATAAATTAAACTCTAATAAATAAAAGAATAGATTCGTCGTTCCCCGACAACGGTGCCAAAATTTGGTTGAGTTTTTAAAAGATAAGTTTTCAATAAAATCTTTGGAAAATCGTTAACCAAAAATAAATAACCGACTTTCCACAAAAGGGGTAAGCACGGGTCGAATCCACAGAGAACGAGAATTACTCAATTATTTCTAAAAAAATCACTTTATTAATCAATAAATACCAGTCAATAAATACAATGCTGATAACAATTACAAATTAACACTAAAGCTAACTAGAAAAACACTTCAATCTTCTGTTGCATGCCAAGGGTATTTCTGTCTTTTTGCCACTCATCGAATTTTCACACTTCAACAAGAATCTCCTGGAATTCTTAATATGCTTTTCAACCTAATAACACAGGAAAATGCAAAGTTAGTAAAGAACTCAAAGAAAGTAAACTAAAATTTAACCTAAACCTAATTCTGAATAACTTAACACAATCAAAACCTAATTAACACTAACACTACAAATAAAATATCAAAGTGATTATAAAATTAAGCAATCTAGGTCTAACTATGCTGTATGATGCAAATGCAGCAACTAAAATGCAGAAAATAATGAAAATTGACCGAAAATGACTAAACTAATGAAATTACTATCTTACCCCTAAATAGTGCAAAAATGACTTTTGACAGCTTTTCGTAAAATGACGGTTTGACAAGGCAAACAAAGTCCAAATTTTCCAAAATTTGTTCTATTCTGTAACTAACAGATTCAAGAATCTGACAATTTTTTACAAAATTAAAAATTGATATCTGTAACTACAGATATAAGCGTTTCAAAACCAGAGAAAATCTGGATATCGCAGGTCCCGGAATTTTAAAATCCGAAAAAGCTGTTTTCACAAAACGCTTAAAAATCAGACCAAATCAACTCGGAATGAGTTGAAATTTGGTCTGCAGACAGCTAACATGCAGATAAAGAGAATAGAAAAAGAATTTTTAGAAAACTCGAAGATTTTGCACATAAAATAACGAGTGTGCGACAGGGAAAAAATCGAGTTTCAAGTTCAATTCACTATTCACTTTAGAAGTCTATCTTAAACACTATGAATGCAATTCACACACTAACACAGTCCTAAATGCAGTTAAATGACTACTAAAACACAACGAATGAATGCAATTAACTCGCTACACGAAAGATTAACTTAGCTATGCAATGCATGATTAAATCTAACATAATCAACAAATCTAATGTAACTATTCTAAATATGCAATCCTAAACACATTATCCAAACGAGTAAGCTACTATACTCTAACACACTAACTTAAGTTAAGTGCTGCACTAAAATATAAAAGACTAAATAAACAGGAACTCATCTAATATTACTTAAAACTAAAGTCAAATAAACACCTAAAACCTAATGGGGTGCGGGTATAGGGTTGACTTGAAAGAGGTTCACACCCCACCTAGATGAGTCAACTAGGTTGACTCAATTAGATAATGACTAAATTAGAAACCAAAAAATTAAAATCTAATTAATTAAAAATGACAAGGACAATTAACACTAATGACTCTATACACATAACACGCCTAATGTATTAAACCCTAATTAAGACCTACCTACTTAATAACCTAATGACTAACCTAAGGTTAATACACAATTAACTAAATTAATTAATCCCTATGTTAATGCAGACTTAACTAAAAAGAATTAATGCTAATTCTTATCTAAGGTAATAAGGCAAATTAGACAAGGAGGTTACTAATTGATAACGCCCGAAGTTGGCTAGTCTATCCTCTCCAAATTCGTCCGACTCATAAGAGGTTACTCTCATTAAAAATCTTCAAAACACAACTTGGAAACTTTGAAGAGTTTAAATCGTCCAGCCAAGTGGGGTCTACACGAATTGGCCTTGCCTTAAAAGCAACCAAACAATCTCAAAAGCCTCTCCCAAAACTTTAGAAACGTTTTTAGAAAGGATTTTGAATTTCAAGATTGGTTTCCAAACACGTATAGAGGAGAGAAGGCTCTCTCCTTAGTTGACTTGAAAATCACTTTAGGAAATTATAAAAAGAAAAACCGTCCAACACACAAGGGGGTCCACACGATTTCTTTGATTTCCAAAACAAAATTTGTCTAGCAATTAAATCCTTTCCCAAAATTCGTGTGGGACAATTTTAGCAAAAGATTTTTTTTTTGAAATCC
Organism: Nuphar pumila; assembly: GCF_984573655.1. Taxonomy (NCBI): domain Eukaryota; kingdom Viridiplantae; phylum Streptophyta; class Magnoliopsida; order Nymphaeales; family Nymphaeaceae; genus Nuphar; species Nuphar pumila. The sequence goes on along the minus strand of NC_143253.1, from coordinate 52,027,893 downwards.
AATTTTATTTCCAACTTTGAAAAACTTGATCCTTGCTCACTTGACTGGAAAAAAAAACTTCCAAAATTTCCTTTGGTTGAATCAAGAATGTCAAGACTTGCCTTACACGAATTTGACTCAATCACACTTGCCAAATAATTCAAAAACATCTAAATATTCAATTCCTAATGCAATGAATTTAGACAGACTAAATTGACTTACCTAACTAAAAAAAACTTACCAAAACATCTGAGACTCAAGCTGAACTCTAATGGTCGACACACCTACCTGGAGAAGATGATTCCCCATACCTAAGACTTGATTTTACATAAACCAATGAAAGCACAATTTTTGTTCTTGTTTTTCAATAGGACAACTAATACCAACAAAAACTAAATTAATTATTCCACAAGTTAAATATTGAAATTGCTGAGCATGACATACTGGAAATTTGGCAAAAATACCACAGAAAAACAATCTAAACCAAGATGAAGAAACCGACAATTGAAACACGATGCGCCTAGCTAATCTACTAAAAATGATAAATCTAATTTGTAACTAACAACCCAATTAAAAGAAATAACACTTATTTATCAGGAAATGACTTGAAAACAAACAAATTGGATGCATAACACTACTGCACGAATGACTATAATCTGACTTGAAAGAGACAATATAATTGGCTAGATTAGATCTAGTCAATAGAACCTTGATATAACGAATTCACAAAAACAAATCACACGACATATCTAACACTAACCCTACACACAATTTCTAATCAAATCTTACTAAAAATGACTGGAACAAACTCTGATTAAAACAATTCATCTGCAGAAAAAAATTGCAATACCCACACACGATTCAACACCAAGATCGACTAGGATGAGTCTAGTCGATTCTTGAGTTTTAACTCAAACGAGACCCCAAAACACATCCAACGACAATCTGGACATAAAATAGATTTTGAAATACGTTTTATCTGCTAAACTAATACCAAAAACCAAAAATAATAACAAACAAAAATTGGCTAGAAAGGGTCTATTCGATTTTCACATTTTTGTTGAAAAATGATATGAAAATAAGATAAAATACCCACAAACAACCGAGCAACCTAAATATAATGTGTTGGTCTATGCACGCAGTCTACACTAAAGTTGGAACAATAAAACACAGCACACAAACAGAAAGAAAACAAAAAAGAAGTATCACACATGATTTGGGTTTTAACTAGAAGAAAGGGAAGAAGAAGACCTACCTCCAGGGTGATCCGACGATTGTGGGGAAGAAGAGAGCAGAAAATGGCTTTGAATTGGCATCCCGGATTGTTCAATGATGCTGGAATGTCACCTTGAGCATGGGTTTTGCAGCTACATCACATTGGAAATCCACCGAGGATGAGAAAGGAGCCGATTCACGATTGAAGGGCTTAGAAAACCGGATGGAGGTAGGGCCGGTTCATCTTGTTGGAGTGTCTCGCACTTCCACGCAAGATAGATGTTTTCCACCTCTGCTACACCTGCAAAAACACAGCAAAACAAGATTAGATCCAGCAAGAAAGAAGAAGAAACGAAAGAAATGCAAAGGGAGATAAAGCAATGCTTGAGTTTCAAGCAAAACTCGATCTTCAAGGCAAATGGTATGAGATAAGAAGTTGGAAAAGGGGCTGGAACAAGCTTCACAATGGGGGGCGCAAACTCCAAAGCCAAAAACGTCTAGGGCTGGAGCAAAAAGTATATATATACTTTTGACAATTTTCAGAAACAGTGTTATAAAAAAATATTTCTCTCTGCGCCACTTTCTGAGGGGTTTTCTGAAAATATTTTCTAAATGGGTATGGATATGCGTGTGGGTTGGATTTTGGCTTTCTAAAGGTTGATCCAAGGTCCAAAACAGCCTAATTATGTTGGTTATGAATCTGATCCACCTCGAAATCCATGCTTGAACACTAAAATAGCCATAACTCTCTTATTTTAACTCCGATTTTTCTGAAATTCGAACCACAACCCCTTGACATCCAAATACATCTAAATATGGGTTTTAAACCTTAAACTCACCCCAGAATATATGAATAAATAGCTAACATGATGTGCATTTCATGCATTATCAATAGGCAAATGGTTGATTCTTCATATGGGGGCACATTCATGCTCAAGAGCGAGGACGAGTCATGAATCTTATTTGATACATTGAGTGAGAATGCCATGCACCATGCCCAGTCCTCGCAGCTTTATAGGACCACACCTGTTCCTAGTGGTTCTAAGAAGGGAGGGATTTTTGAAGTTGGGTCTGGACATAATTTGCAAATCAAAGTAGACCAGTTGACCAAGAAAGTAGATCAATTACTGGCCAACCCAGCTTCAATAAATTTACTAGCTAAAGTGTGTTAGTTATGCGCTAGCCCTACACACTTTCTTTCTGAGTATCCAGCAGCACCACTCTATCCTTAATTCGTTAAGGAGCAAGTGAATATTGCCCAAGGTTTTGCCAGCCTGGTGCACGATCCATACGCACCTACCTATAACCTGGGATGACAAAATCATCCCAACTTTGCGTTGAAAAATCCACAAGAGTCACCCCATATGCCTCCTCAGACACAACATAGATAAGGTAACCTCCCATAAGGTTACCCGCTCCCAGATTTTCACAGGCCCATCCTCAGCTTAGCTTGCCTTCTCCTTAAGAGCCCACATTGAGCCAATCTTTTCAGAAGAAACTGCTTGAGGCCTTTTCTGACATTAAGGCTAACCTCAGTTCCCACATGCAGTCGATAGCAAAGCTAGAGACCCAGATGAGACAGTTGGATGAAGCCTTGAGCAGGCGAAGCAAGGGAAGCCTCCAGTCAGTCTGTCATCAACCCAAAGTGTAAGGAACCCATGCACCATGGACTGCACCTCACTGAGTCCCACCATGAGCAGGTCAACTCTATTATAACCCTTCGGAGTGGGAATGCATTCCACCCTACTGAGGAGTCGACTGGCTAACCCAATGCCTCACCCATTGTTCAGTTGATCTCCTCTACCAGGCCGATAGAGAACGGGCAAGGCCCACAACCTGTGCCTTCTTCGTATATTCTCGCAACCCTTTTTCCTCAGGCCTTGGCCAAACCGCATGATTTTGGCAAGCAAGAGGCATGCATGCACATAATGCTTGATATATTTAAGCAGGATCACATGAACCCCCCCTTGCCTGACGCTGCTTATATTGATAGATGTTCGATTCTTGGCTCTCCGTCATTTGAGACTAGTCTTCACAGAGAGACTAAACTCCTTCCTTCCAGTCTAGAGAGTCATTGTAAGGTCCATAGGGGTAGAGTTGGAGGACACATAGTGCGCAGTGTCACAGATGACACTCTTTTTCTTAGAACCCCTGATTGAGCATGACTTCACATCCATTGATCTCATGGATGATGAAGGGTCTCTAGAAATCTGTCTGGCTGAGGACGTAAAACTTAGTGCTTTATGGGAGGCATCCCATATTTATGATGTACTATTAGTAGCTTTAGTAGTTTTTCTGTTTTTAGGTAGTTTTTCTTCATGAGTTGGATGCTAGAGCATGTATGCATTACATTTTTGTCTCTTTTTGAGTTGCATAACTATAAGACAGGTGAAACCTCTACAGAGTCATTCACATGTCATATCAGGTAAGGTTCCACAGTGTGGATCAGGTGACCTCTACCCTTTTCTCTCATTCATTTCGTTCTCATATGCATTCACTTAGTTTCATGCAAGCATGGGGGAGTGTCACTGAGGACAGTGTCATTCAAGCATATGGGAGGGTGTAGTTTGCACACCCAGATTTTTCTATCTTTGTACTTGCATTTTTTATGTCAACTCATAAAAATTGGGCTTTTAAGGAACGAGTTTGAACTTATATGATTGCTTTGAAAAATCTAATGTTTTTAGAGAATTTTTTAAGTCCCACAAAAAACAATTCTGACACGGATCTAAAAAATTATGGTTGTTTATGTGGATTTCAAAGAAATAGCGATAGATGCATGTTAGAGTTTATTTTGAATGATAAGTATAAAGATGCATAATTTTATTTTTGAAAAACTAAGCAAATGAACACAATTAAAAAAAAAAAACTCAAAAAGTGAAAAAGAGCATACATTTTAGTTGTTTGATCTCTTTGTATTCCCTAGTAGCTGAGCTCAGGCACAAGTTGAAGCGTTTGAGTTTCATATTGAAAAGGATAACAAAGAAAGTCACTTCTTTGTCTAAGTTAATATCTGTGGCCTATTTTGTTTGAGCAAGTAGAGCCTGAGGGGTGTTTACACCTGGTGCCCTAAAGCTATCTGGTTTGGGAGCCACCGGCTTGAAAGCCCATTACATGGACTTTATAGAGAGCCTAATAGATGTTGACATTGCACATGATAGAGAAGTAGACTATACGTAAAACTATGAAAATTGAATGTCTAGTGACTCAAGCAATTAAGTCTGAGGGATACTTTGTATTTGCTGTCCTAAGGGCATCTGGTCTAGGAGTCACTGACCCAAAGCTCGTTACACGGGTCACAAAACTAAAAATTTGAAATAGTGCTCAACAAAAGAAAAAAAAGTGTGTGAAAAATTGAAGATCAAGAAAAAAAAAAGAAAAGAGCGTAAAAAAAGAAAAAGTTCATTGCCTAGAAGCAAATATTGAGAAAACCTGTGCAGAAAACATATGAGTGGGGATAAGTAAATAATGACATGTATATATTTGATTTTCTGAGAATAAAGCATAAATGATTGTGATATTTAGAAAAGTGAAAGAAAATGTTTTATTCTATGGTGTCATGAAAAATACTAATAATGTTTTGATAATTCCATGGCATGAAATATTTGCGAAAACAAACTCATTGACTGCCTAATGACTTTTGAAGTTGAATTTTATACATATACGACAAAGATCTTTGTGTGTAGCATCACTGCAAACCCTCACAAGACCTTACTCATCCACTAGGGTAACCCAGGGGTTTAAAGAGCTTGTTGCATGCGCTAAATGCAACCGTGATTCCTACAAAAGTGAGTTAGGTTTTTATTTTAGTTAGTTGTTATTTTTGTTTGTTGCTTCAGTTTGCTCGAGGACTAGTAAACAATAAGCATGGGGGTATTTGATCATGCATACATATTTGTATTTTATTCATCTTATTTTATGTATGATCCATGTTAAAATCGCTTTAAAAACACATTTTTATCGTTAGTTGCGAGAAACTACATTGAAATTGAATTTATCATAAAATCATTTTTTCAAAGCTTGCCCTACGTTTTTAAATATTTTATTTAGTTTAAGAATTTTTAATTAATGTTTGAATTAGTTTAGAAAGGTTTAAGTAAAAGTTTTAATTAGTTTAGGAATGTGTGTTTTAGGAAACACGTTTTTTAAAAGACCTTTTTTGGAAATTATTGAAAAACTATCAGACTCTTTTTGAAAAATGTGTTTAACCTAATATTTTAATATAAATAGTTATGACCAAGGGCTGAAACACATTTTTTTGCATATTAGAGTTCACGCCTTCTCCTTCTTGCCCCTCTCTTCTCTCTCTCCCTTGCTCTCTCTCACTCTTTTGCCAATTTCTTTCTCTCCTTGTTCTCCCCTTCTTCTTCTTCTTCTTCTTCTTCCCTTTTTTCTTGAAGCTTCAAACCCCTTCATCATCGCCAACTTCTTCCTCTTCATCGATGCAGCATGGATGCAGCTGGATTGACCATCTTCTCTTCTCAACCCTTCCATCAGAGGCAATCCGTGACATGTCGTTTATTTCTCTCTTTCACCGTAGATTTTAGGTTTTGCATTGCATATAGTTTCGAAGATCATCACATGAGCTACATATTTCATCTAGTTTATTTCATGTTTGCATTTGAAAATAAATACAACAACAACAACTATGTTTTTATCCCAAAACAATTGGGGTCGGCGATATGAACTAAAAAAGAAAATCATTATGGGTCTTTCACATGAATCCTTCTCCTCCAATCATTTCTATCCAATGCCATGTCCTCGGTGAGGTTCAAAGCATTCATATCCTTTCCTATCATCTTTATCCAAGTCTTCTTAGGCCTACCCTGACCTCTTTTAACTAATATATTTTCCCATTTCTCCATCCTTCTAACTGGAGCATCATTAGGCCTTCGCCAAATATGTCCAAACCACCGTAAATGATTCTCTCTTATCTTATTTTCAATGGATGCAACACCTACCTTCTTACGTACCTCCTCATTTCGAATCTTATCTTTTATTGTATTTCCACACATCCATCTAAGCATACGCATCTCAGCTACACTCATTTTTTGAATATGATGTCTCTTGGCAACCCAACATTCCGTACCATATAGTAAAGCGGGCCTAATTGTCGTCCTATAAAACTTTCCCTTCAACCGCAATGGCATTCTACGATCGCACTACACTCTAGTTGCACTTTTCTATTTCATCCACCCAACCTTTATCCTATGATTTACATCTCCATCAATTTCTCCATACTTTTGAATGATAGATCTCAAATATTTGAAACAGTCATCCATCGGTATTTCTTGCTCACCAAGCTTCACTACACTCCCATCACTACTTCATTGCTTACTAAACCGACATTCCATATATTTTGTCTTACTCTTACTCAACTTAAAACCTCTTGCTTCCAATGTTTGTCTCTATAATTCTAACTTAACATTAATTCCAGCTCTAGACTCATCAATCAAAATAATATCATCAGCAAACAACATACACCACGACACATTTTCTTGAATTGATCTCGTAAGCTCATCCATCACTATAGAAAATAGGAAAGGGCTTAATGCAAATCCTTAATGTAACCCAACCAACAACAACAACTACAACTACGCCTTCATCCCAAAACAATTGGGGTCAGCGATATGAACCAAAAAAGAAAATCATTCTGGGTCTTCCACATGAATCCTTCTCCTCCAATCATTTCTATCCAATGCCATGTCCTCAGTGAGGTTTAAAGCATTCATATCCTTTCCTATCATCTCCATCCAAGTCTTCCTAGGCCTACCCCGACCTCTTTTAACAAATATATTTTCCCATTTCTCCATCCTTCTAACTGGAGCATCATTAGGCATTCGCCGAATATGTCCAAACCACCGTAAACGATTCTCTCTCATCTTATTTTCAATGGGTGCAACGCCTGCCTTCTTACGTATCTCCTCGTTCTGAATCTTATCTTTTATTGTATTTCCACACATCCATCTAAGCATACACATCTCAGCTACACTCATTTTTTGAATATGATGTCTCTTGGCAGGCCAACATTTCATACCATATAGTAAAGCGGGCCTAATAGTCGTCCTATAAAACTTTCCCTTCAACCGCAATGGCATTCTACGATTGCACAACACTCCAGTTGCACTTTTTCATTTCATCCACCCAACCTTTATCCTATGATTTACATCTTCATCAATTTCTCCATATTTTTGAATGATAGATCTCAAATATTTGAAACAATCATCCACCGGTATTTCTTGCTCACCAAGCTTCACTGCACTCCCATCACTACTTTGTTGCTTACTAAACCGACATTCCATATATTCTATCTTACTCTTACTCAACTTAAAATCTCTTGCTTCCAATGTTTGTCTCCATAATTCTAACTTAGCATTAACCCCAGCGCTAGACTCATCAATCAAAACAATATCATCATCAAACAACATACACCACGACACATTTTCTTGAATTGATCTCGTAATCTTGTCCATCACTATAGCAAATAGGAAAGGGATTAAAGCATATCCTTGATGTAACCCAACCGTTATAGGAAAATTGGTTGTCACCCCTCCACAAGTGCGAACATTGGTTACTACTCCTTCATACATATCTTTAATTATACTAATATACTTGAGAGAACATTTTTCTTCATCATTGTCCATCAGAGAACATCCCTAGGTACTCTATCGTATGCCTTCTCCAAATCAATAAAAACCATATGCGAATCTTTGTTCCTCTCTCTATATCTCTCAATAAGTTGTCTAAGAAGATGTATAGCTTTCATAGTTGATCTTCCAGGCATAAAACCAAATTGATTCTCTGATATCATGACAACCTTCCTCAATCTAGACTCAATCACCCTCTCTCAAAGTTTCATAGTATGACTCATGAGTTTTATACCATGATAGTTTGTGCAATCTTGTATATCACCCTTATTCTTATATAGAGGCACCAAAGTACTCTTCTTCCACTCATTAGGCATCTTATTTGTCTGCCAAATCTTGTTAAAAAGATTTGTCAACCATTCTAAACCTTTCTCTCTCAAGCATTTCCAAGCCTTGATAGGTATACCATTTGGGCCAACTGCCCTTCTTGATTTCATTTTCTTCAAAGCCTCTGCAATTTTTTTCTTTTGAATCTTGCGCATGAAGTCACGATTCATCTCATGAAAAGGAATGGGGAAGTCTCCAAGATCCTGAGCATGACTTCTATTATATAGCTTATCAAAATAATTTTTTCATCTCTCCTTAATCTCCTCATCTTTGACTAAAACTCTTTGTGTTTCATCTTTGATACATCTAACCATACCTAGATCCCTCGATTTCCTATCTCTTATCTTTGCAAGTCTATAAATATCCTTCTCGCTCTCTTTGGTATCCAACTTGTCATAAGCCTCCTTATATACCTTATCCCTTGCGTTTCGTACTACTTTTTTAGCTTCCTTCTTTGCTATCATATACTTATCCAAATTCTCATTATCACGACTCTTACTTAGATTTCTATAACACTCACTTTTAACCTTAATAGCTAATTTGACATCCTCGTTCCACCATGATGTATCCTTACCTAGCGGTCCACCGCCTTTAGACTCACCCAATACCTCCTTAGCCACCTTTCTCATGCTACCCGCTATTTTACTCCACATTGATTCCGAATCATCCTCGAGACACCAATCAGCTTTCTTAACTACCTGCTCTACAAACATTCCTTGTTTAGCTCCTTTCAGTGCCCACCACTTAATTCTAGGATTTATCCTATGTCTATCCCTTTTGCGGCATTGTCTAATTCTAAGATCTAAAATTAAGACTCTATGTTGTGTAGCTACACTTTCTCCCAGTATAACCTTACAATCGATGCAACAACCCCTGTCTCTCTTTCTAAGTAGGAAAAAATCTATCTGACTCGTATTAACCCCACTTTTAAATGTTACTAGGTGAGACTCCATCTTCCTAAACCAAGTGTTTGCTAAGATCATATCATAGGACAAACCAAAATCTAAAATCCTTTCTCCACTTTCGTTTTTTTCTCCTATACCATAGCCTCCATGGATACTCTCAAATCCATCCCTACTAATGCCTACATGTCCATTAAGGTCACCGCCGATGAAAATCTTTTCTCCATAAGATATCCCTTGTACTACTCCATCTAAATCTTCCCAAAATTGACGCTTAATGGAATCATCTAAACCTACTTAAGGTGTATAAACACTAATAATATTAATAATATCCATACCTAATACTAATTTAATAAGTAAAATCCTATCACCCTTCCTACGTACCTCAACTACATTATCTATAAACTCACGACTCATAACAATCTCTACTCCATTCCTATTCCTATTTATTCCTGTATACCAAATCTTATATCCCCAAGGTTCTATCACTTTTGCTTTCTCGCCTACCCATTTGGTCTCTTGTAGACATAAAATATCAATCTTTCTCCTACACATAACATCTACTAACTCTACCAACTTACCAGTTAAAGACCCTATGTTCCAAGTGGCTAACCTAATTTTATGGTCTTGGACTAACTTCTTTACCCCCATCCGTTCAAAAAAGTGAGGGAACACTTGCCTATTTGACACCACACCCGGGCGCCGGTGTGACGCGTTGCTTCTGAGCGACGACCTAGCAACCCTTGCCCATTTATCACTGCCTCCGGGCCTATAGAGTACAACGTGTTGCTCAATAGGGAGCGCCCCAACGAAATTCTCATATTGGTTCATATTCATAGGGTATGACTAAGTTTTTATGTTGGCTGTCATTGGCCTACCGCAACCCTCCTCCTTTATCCGGGCTTGGGATCAGCAGTGTATAACTAAACAATTATACACAGGTGGAGTTGCATCTGAAAATAAATAAAAAGAAAAATATATATAATTTGTTTTTTATAGTCTAAATGTTTCTTGATTTATAAATAGAAAAATCTTGATTTGGTAAAATCATTATTTTTAATATAGGATCTGTATTTTGCTTTCTTGATTCTTGATTAGATTAGATTAGTTTAGCCTAGCTAGATTAACTATTAGATTCAAAAGAAAAAGAAAAAATTTGGTAAAGAGCAGTTTAGCAGCTAGCAATTTTTCTTAGGTGTTCTTATTAGTTTTTTTTAGTCCGGTTTTGTTCACTGCAAAATATTAATTCTCCATTCAGTTTTATTTGTGGTTCAACATTTTTATTTTTTTTACATTTAGGTTCAGCAACATTTGTTCTTTAATGAAAAGTCTTTGTTAGTCATTTTTTAATCACCATGTTTCGTTTTCTTTTGTTGTTCTTAATGCAGGAATGTATGCCTTAGTTGATTTTTATCTTTTGTCTATTAGTCCAATTGTGCCTTCTTTATTAATTGCTTTCCATTAATGTTTTTAGCCTTAGTTATAATATAAATTTTTTTGTGTTATATGTTTGCGTTAGAATTGCATGTTGATTTTTTTAACAGTCGAATCCTTGATGTTGACTTTTAACCAATTTTTTTTGGTGTTTAGGTGAGTCATTAATTTACGTAGGTTAGTGTCATGCATGAGTAGTTAGTTTTTTTTATGGTGCAAATTCATTGATAGTTAGTTCCATTTAATTCTTGATTAGCCGATTCCTTTTGTTTTAGTTAATTACTTTCTTTAGTAATTTGTTAATAGTAGTTTAATCAATTAGTTCAACTAGGTAATTTCTTGTTTTTTTTAGTTTGTCTTAGTTTCTTAAGATCTTGAGTTCTTGAATTAGTTAAGCTTAGTTTGTTACATTTGCTTTCTTGAATTATAGTTTGTTAAGTTTGTTTAGCTATTTTGTCTTTTAGTGTTAGTTGTTTTCAATTAGTTATTAGTTAGTTCATAAAGTAGTTTAGTTCATGTTGATTGGTTCATGTATTTTTTTTGTGATTTTTCTTCATTTTCACCTTTGATTTTCTCGTAGATTTCTATTCGTACTGCTTCGTTTTGTTTTCGTGTTTTACAGAGAAGGGTTGAAACGTGCGGTAGAGCCCTTTTTGTGCCCTCAAAGTACCCTCTAAGGTCTCCTCAAGCCCTCAGAGAGCCCTTTAGCAAACCATACAAAAGTGTTCAACCTAAATACCTAAAGGGTACAAAGAGGCAAGGATAAAAGGAAGCAAATCAATTAAGAAGGGACAAGAAGACTTGAAGCACTAAAGCCTTTTCTTTTCTTTTTAGATTAGGGTTTGATTTCTAATATTTATTCATTTAATTGGGTATGTAATAAGCCATTTATTTATTTTTTTTAAGCTCTCTGCGTAGCTCCGTACTCCCTTAGTTAATTATTGAATTAATTTCTTTTATTTTGGAAATAAAGAGTAGTTTAGATTATGTTATTGGATACAAAGTATTTCATGTTCCCTGAGATCGACCCGGACTCCACTACTCGTGCGAGCTGGTTTTTATATTTTTGGTGTCTGGCTTTCACTTGATTTTAATTAAAAATATTGTTTTAAAAAGTGTTTTCAAAAAAACTCACACCATAAGACATTTATTCAAAACAAGTTTTTAGCATCTCTAAGTTATGCTAAGTCAGATAATATTAGTTAAAATATAATACTTACAGCGAGATGTCGAAAACAAGACAGATTCTCATCCAAGAACTCTTCGAGATCCCAGTCTCTAATACCATGTCTGTCATGCCCCGAAATCCCTCACCCGAGATTTTTATGTAAAATTTATTTTTTTTTAACTATAAAACAGTGAAAAACAAAGTTATGATATTTGGGTCAGATGACTTTGGCGGGTGACAGGTAAAGGAAACACTTTTCAGAGATCAGATCACATTCAAAATTTTCATAACAAAATTTGCACATTTATATATCACAATTTCAAAAAGGATTTACAATCTTTTTAGAATGTGTAGGATTAAAAATTAAAACATAAGTATCATAAACTGGCCCTTAGATCTGGAAGTTGTTGGCTCTGAATGCTGCTCTTGCCTCACATCATCTTCTGTTCATCGCTCACCTAAAATTTTTATAATAATAAGGTCAGACTTGTGACAACCTGGTAGGTATCTTATCAATTCTAGGTAAAAAGCAGAATATTTAATATTTATAATACAACATTCATAAATCTAGAGAGTTTGGTTTGTATCACAACAGATGTGTTGCAGTGTGAATTTGATGATGTTATGTTTCGATATTTAACCTATACTATGGGCACTCATGGGGGTAACTTCGAGTCACAGTTGAGATCGTAGGGGTGTTTATTATGCTATGTGTTTTAATATCCCGCATGACTAACTGGCTCTGTAACTCCGCATGAGGGCGATTCAATAACTAGGAGAGAAGTCTACCCTAGGCCATAAACAAGGATGCACCCTAACCTTCTACATAAGTCATTGCCACTCGAAATTCTCTCTCTCCCTCTCTCTCTCTCTCTCTCTATATATATATATAGATAGATAGATAGATAGATAGATAGATAGATAGATAGATATAGATATATGCAGTAGATTCTGTCCCATATCTTTGATGGCCAATAATGTCGAGTCATTGCCACTCGAGGCGCCTATTAACAACAGTATCTATCAGAGTTTGTACTACCTACCATCTTCAAGTTAGGTCTAGACCTGAATGGGAAACATAGAGTTCTCTTTCTTAGTAAGTATTTTATTACTGTAACTGCCTCTTGTCGGCATTCCAAGATGTTGATGACCTACATACCCCTTATGGGTAGTCAATGTTTTATGACACAGTTATATGTTTTCTCTTATTCATTACTGCTTTAACCTTTTTGGTACTAAGGAGCATATCTCTTGTGAAGGAAAATCTCTTTGCTCTTATGGGCACTTCGCCTAAGAAGGCAGATCTCTTTAAGTGTTTGTGTAAGTGTTGCTCTGGTGCTTTTGGCCTTTTCGAGTACTTCACATATACAGGTGGATCTTGACTATCATATTTATCACACACTAACAAGAGTTTATGTTGTACCTTAAAGGTTCCTTGAACCTTGGCTCTATTTTTGGAACTGTATGTATGCTTATTAATAATGACCATTATATATGGCTCGTAGGGTTTCACGAAGCCTAACTCATTATTATTGAATTATCTATGTAGTTTATGATATTGCATAAGATAACACATGCGATCAAAGATTCTTTGTGAATTATGTGAGCATGGATAGTTATAGAGAGTGAAAATCAAGGATAACTATTTTTAGCAAGGGATATTTGCTTAAATATTCGTTTCCTTGAGTATATATTAAACTCCTTGAAAAGATTCTTTTCCATAGTTTCTTTCCTTAAGTATTTATTTTCCTTGGAAATCATTTCTGTGTATGCTATTTGTAAACACCCTAAATTTTTCAAGTCCATTCCGGACATCTCTTTTCTAAAATGCCAAACCTCTGCAGGGCAGTATCAAGTCTCACACCTAAATCCACTCTAGTTTAGAAACTAGTTTACCTCGTTCAGCCAATAAAATTACCATTTTACCCCTAGGTTACCCTTAGACTTTTTGTCAGTTAGGTTTAACCAAACTCATCTCAAGTTCAAAGAAGCTAAAATATTTGTCATTTTTAGCTCTTCTGAGCTTGCGAGGAGTGAATCCTGACTATTTCTGACCATTTTAGCTAATTTGGCTCGTTTTAAGCGAAATAAGTTCATTTTAGTTTGAATCTTAACCAAACTGTCCCCGAGTCAGTCAAATCTATTAGATATCATCCCAGTGAGTCTGGTCTAAGTTCACCAGAAGTTCGAATAGCTCAATTACAGCTCAAAGTCACTCAGATCTTTGTTTCAGCTTATTTGAGCTAGTTTGAGCTCGATACAGTCCAGATCAAGCTGACTCTAGATGGTTGAGCTAGTGATTTAGCTCCAAAATTAGTTTATTTGAGTATAACTGGCTTCTGATTCAGTTTATTCCAATCAAATTAAGCTTAAATTAGTTCAGACCAGTTCAGTATCGTGTTTCTACCCCCTGCAGGGCGAAAACAAAAAAATACAAAATTCTTCAGGACATTGTTTCTGACATTTTTCTAAACTGAGACAAGTCATAATTCAGACTTAGATCAATTCATTCATCTAATATCTTATCTATATCTGAGATTCAATCCATTTCAAATCGAATATTCGATCCAATGCTGGATCTGGTGTCTAATTTCTCCCCGAACCTGGATTTTTCATCTGATTTATTCAGAAATCCATATCCAAAGTCCAATTTCATTCTTTGAATCTGAAATATCTAATCAGATAACCAGGATCTAATTAAGCAATTTTGGATCCATTTCAGTCTGGATCCACCTTCTGATCCGTTCAGAAGTTCAATTCAATCAAATTTCTGAACCCAAATTCATTTAACATCTGAGATGAAATTTCACTCCTTGATTTCTGATTCAGATCCAAGATTCAATTCCAATCTCGGAATTGGATTCAAGATCCAAAATCAAAATCCTTATTTATTATGAATTTGGGGCTTTTCCATTTTTAATTCTTCAAAAATCCATATTCAAGGTTCCATTTCTATTTTTGAATCGATTTCCTTCAAATCGAGATTCAGATCCATTTTTTTTCAAAACTTTGAATCCAGATCCCTTTCAAAAACTCAATTTTTATCCTAATTTCAAAATCAATCATTGGATTTCACATCAAAATCCACCATTTTGCAAAAAAACTTTTGAAAAGTACCTTGGATCCAATACAAAACTCAGTTAGGATTTCGAAATGTCAAAATGGATCCAGATCCAATTTCAAAATCCATTTTTTATTCAAAATCAATTTGGGGATTTCAAATTTAAAATCAAAATCCAATTTTTTTCCCCAATTTGAAAATAATCTTTGAAATTTTAGAAGCCAAAATCAGTGTTTTGTAAAAATTCTCAAATTTTCAATCTGGATCCGGTTTTTGCCCAAATTCGGATTTCATAAATCAATATTGGATTTTTTTAAAATTCAATTATTTCTAGAATTCCCATTTTCATTTTCATATTTCATTCCCCTTTTTTCTTAATTTTCAAAATCAAAAATCAAAAAAATGTTTTTGCAAAGAGGGGCGCACTTGGTATTTTCAAAATGAAAAATAAAAATCATTTTTACAAAACCTTTAAAAACCCATTTGCTTTTAAAAACCCATATGAGAATCACCCACAAGATGATGCCATGTGTCAAATTTTAAAAAAAATGGCCATTTTTCCCATCTTTAAAACCCAAAAATGACTCACATGGGCACCCTCTTGCGAGAGGGTGCCATGTGTCAACCTTTTTGATAAAAGGGCATTCTTGCCCATTTAACAAAAGAAGAAAGACCAGATGGGGTTGGCGCCAACCCCATGTGAGCCCCCTTTGCCACATGGGCATCCATGTGCGAGAAAGGGTGCCATGTGTCAAAAATTTTCTTAAATGACAAATTCATCCATTTGAAAAAAAAGGAAATGCTTACATGGGCTTGACACCTCCTTTTTGAGATTTTTTAGTCCCATATCTATCATTTTGGCTTAAGTTATCCCCAATCCCAACTATAAATAGACCCCTTGGGGGGTCTCTCTTTTTCATAACTTGAAGGTTTGAGAAATTGAGAGAATCAAAAGGAATTCTCTCTTTCTCTTCTTCTTCCTCTCTCTCCCCTTCCTTACTCCTTAGAGTTGGCGCCATTATTGGAGCATCCTCCTCTTCATCTTTCTTCTTGGGTGTAAGGCAATCCTCTTTTTCTTCATTAGTTTAATTTGATTTACTCTTCTTTTCATTTTGCAAAAGCCATTAGAATTATGAGATTTGATCTTCAATAGATCAAATTTCATATTCAAGAGGCTAAATCAATTTCAATTTATGTCATAATGCTTTTGATTTCATTTTAGATGTTTTTATTTATGTTTTTATATCATTTTCATTATCATCTATAATCTAGAATGGTAGATCTCAAGTTTGATCATTGGATCAAACCATTTATGAGATTCTATTCCTTTCAATTATATTGAGATGATATTTTCAATTCTGGTTTATTTTTGTTGTCATCATTTTGCATATAATTAGGCCTTATTTTAATCTTAGTTTTTTACCACATTTTTTTTAGTATATTTTATGGATCCACACCAAAAATTAGATCAATATGAGTTTGTTTTATCCCTCAAAAAAATTAGGATTCGGACCCCACTGTTTTGAGTCATCCAAATTTTTCCTGAAATTAGACCAAATTGTTGGAGTGATTTCTCCCTAAGAAGAGATGATTTTTCAAATCTGTAAAAAACGAAATCTTCAGAATTGAATCTAGTTTCTTCATATAAATTTTAATCAATTTATATGGTGTTTTTATATCTGGTTTTAGTCGAAAACCATGACCCTATTACTATGTATCATTTTAATGATTTAGACTTTTGTCCATTGTGTCAGAGACATATCTCCCAAATGGGAGATTATTTTTGCAATCTGTAAAACGTATCTTCTTTATATGCATATCTAGTTTCTTAATGCATATTTTCAGCTATTTCTATAGAGTATTTCTATTTCGTTTGCATTTTAAGTTGAGACATTGTCTGTTTTCAATTTTGGCATTTCTCAGACTTAAAATCAACTTGTTGCATTCATATTTCCCAAATGGAATATCATTTTTTAGATCTGTAAAAAGGGGGTTTTTTTCTTAAAATGTCTAGTTTATGTATGCTAATTTTCAAAAAAATTTATTAAGTTTTCATTTATCATTTGGATCAAAAAAAAAATCTATTCATTTTTCTTTCACAGGCTTTTATAGATTTTTGACCAACTTGATCAGATGGGATCTCCCCAATGAGAGATCATTTTCTAGATCTGTAAATTGAAAATGTTTTATGGTTTAACTAAGCAACTTATCTTATAAGTTTGGGAGAAATTGAATCAGTGTAGCTCCTGAAACATGAAAATTACAAAAACTTGTCTGTCAAAGCTCAATTTCCTAATTTCAAAATGTATTTCTTAATGTTTTAATCATATCTCAAGTTTTAAAAATGATTTTTGAGATCTGTAAATAAGAGATGCTTCCTTAAAGAGTTAAGAATCCACAAAATCAATTTTAAGCTCAATTTGAGTTGTTTTAGGCTTTTATTCATTCGAAATACTCTAACAGGGTCAATTTACATATCTCAATTTTGAAAGATCTTGTTTTACTTAGATAAAAAAACCCAAATTCAGGTTTTCCTCCAAACATTTTCTATATTTTTTTATTGTAGGATACTTTTAAGGTCATTAGGAACCTTAAAATTAAATTTCATCAATTTCTAATATGTTTATGGATTTTTCTTTCATTTTTTAGGGCATAAAACGACTAAATTATGATTTTTTCTCAAATTTTTCAATAATTAAAGAAAGTTCATAAATGCCTACATTTATTTCTAACATGCTTGCTCATTTTGAAGGATTTTTCTTTTCTTTATTTTTGATTAATATAAATTCATTTAAGTATTGTAATAATACGTTAATGAGAATTTTATTTTATGCTTAGTTTAGAATGAATGAGCATTTAGATTAAATTCTATAATTGATGTATTTTATTTATTTTATTTTCTTTTTTAAGAAATTCACTATAGAAAACATGAATGACACATGCACCATTTAATAAAGAATAAATAAAACTAAGTAGAGTTTATATTTACGGTCATAGTTGGAATATAAATAATACTTAGAATTATTATTCTCTATTAAAATACAAAAATTGACTTACACTCTTAAGCCTTTTTCAAAAATCATCATATTTTAAGAAAAATGCACTTTCTTCCTTTATTAAAATCTAAAAATAAATATTAAATTGAAGTATATTCGTGGTCATAGTCATAAATATATGAAAATTTAATTTAATTTTAATTCTATAAGGGCACAAAAAATTATTTTATTCTTTATTAGAATTTAAATAAAAATTAAATTAAAATATGTTTGTGACCATAGTCATGAATATATTAAAATTTAATCTTGTTTTAATTCTATTGAAAAATTGAATTTGCTTTTAAATTCCAACAAATTTTTTTAATGCATTCATCATTTAAGATATAATTGCATCATTTCCTTTTAAATTATTTCAAGTTATTTTCACATTTTCAAATGATTTTTGAAATAATTTTCAAAAATAATTTTCATTTCTAAATTCAAAGTCATTTTCGATTTCCATTCATAAATTCAAATTTATTTTTCAATTTCATTTCCAATTCCATTTAACTTTAAATCCTATTTCAAATACCTATTTTCAATTTCTAATTTTCGATTCTTATTTTTCTAAACTTCCCATTTTCGAATTTCTAAATTTAATTTTGAATTTTATTTTCAATTCCAAGTTTTAATTTCAATTTCCAAATATAAAATATTGATTTTACTTTTCATTTTCGAATTTCAAAATTTTTACCTTAAATTTCATTTCAATTTCAAATATTGAATTCAGTTTTTTATTTCTTTTAAATTCCAAGTTTTGAATTCTATTTTCATTTCAAATTCAATTTCAAATTTTCCATTCTAAAACTTCAATTCTTAATCTTGAATTTCATTTCAAATCTCAATTTTTATTCCAAATCAAAATTCAAATTTCCTTTTTGAACTGCTAATCCTAAAATTTCAAATATAATTTCAAGTTTGATTTCTGAATTCAATTCTCAATTCAAAAATCAAACTTGGAATTTCAATTTTCTAGTTTAAATTCAATTCAGATCTCAAATTTCAAAACTTAACTTGGAATTTATTTTCAAAATCACTTGAAAAATTCTGATTTCTGAAAAAAATTCAAAAGCATACACATTCTCAAACTCAAAATCATAGCACAATCCTGATTCATTGTGCATTTAGGACTTAGATTAATTTCTTAGACAAAATTAGGCAAAGCAAAGGCATAAATTTGATCCTTGGTTCGATTAGTAAAGGCGCCAGGAACGGTTGAACCTTGTATCGACGAGCGAATCCCGTCGCCCCATTTTCCCGCATATTTTTAAAAACAGAGGCGAGTAAATTTTCAAAAAGCTTTTTCAAAAGATCAAGTGGACCTTGCAAGAGTTTTTCTTAGAAAAAGTAAAAAATTTTGCAAGGATCATAGGTTTGGCGATCGTGATGGGACTCATCTTCATCTAGTCAAATTAATGCCTTTTGCCTTGTTTAAATTTTTTTAAGTCATTATTCATAAATGTCAGCTTCATTTTCATGCAAACTTAGTAGCCTAGACTCTGACCCAGCTGACATGATGCATATAGGCTTAAGTATGGTTTGGTAGGATCACATTGAGGAGATTTTATTCATGCTCACTTAGACTTGGGTCTGAAATACAACTCTCCTCAATCTAGGGATTGAATGCAAACAATGTATGCAAGTCTATGCTTCTTTGTGATTTTCAAAATTCCATCTCTTTAGGACTTTGCATTAGAGACATCTGATTTCTTGCATATTGATCATATTCTTAAAGACATCCCCTACCTATATTGTCTCGGTCTTCATGT
The DNA here is from genome assembly GCF_984573655.1 of Nuphar pumila. NCBI lineage: Eukaryota > Viridiplantae > Streptophyta > Magnoliopsida > Nymphaeales > Nymphaeaceae > Nuphar > Nuphar pumila. The sequence continues at coordinate 52,008,356 of NC_143253.1, read as the reverse complement.
TGTTGGGCTTTCTTCAAAAATGATAGTTCAGAAAAAAGCCTCACAACTGGGCCACTTATTTAGGCTAATAACCCCCTACCACATACTAAGGGTCCTAGTCCAAAGTATATCGGCAGGTGCTCAAGGATGTTGGAAAACCATTACCTTAGAACCAGAGATAATTTTTATGTCATGTACTTTGAGTTTCAACTTAAGTATATCGACATATCTTTATTGGACTCAGATGATCTAAGTCTTAGAGTTAGGATCAAGATCCTACAACAATTTCAAACTTGTGCATTTAGAGCCAGCTTTTAGGGAGTGTTGTTTACGCATCCTTGTTTGTACAGCTTTGATTCTACGATGCTTACGTATTTCTTATATTTCCTTACCTTTTTCGGGATAATTTTTCTCAAACCCTGGGTATTTCTTTCAAAATTTCTCTTTTACTTTCAAAGCCTAGGTGTATATTTCCTTCTTTCTTCAGATCAATCTTTTTGAAAAAACCTGGAAATCCTTTTCTAAATTATTCTCTATTTTTCAAAATTCTAGGTGACTTCCTTTCTTTTCTTCCTTTCTTCTAGATCTCGAATTTCCAACCTTATTTTGATCTTGCCTTCTATTTTCTCAGAAATCATATATTTTTCTCTTTCCTTTTTCTCCTAGATTTTGATCCCTATATTTCAATCTTGTTATTTGTTTTTAAATCTCTTCACCTTATTTTCTTCATATTTTCTAGTAAATCCTCTGATCATTTCAGCAGAAAATTGTCAGCCCAAATCTCATGTTTTCCTTACTCATTCTTTCATCATGGTTGGCGACCCCGCCTAGGTAACCTGGCGTATTTTAGTTGTTTACTTCCTTCATGGGAGCGATAACGCAATTGTCACAACTTTCATGACGACCCAATCCCTGGTAATGGGATATTCTCTTAAATTGTCAACCTGATTCCAATTCTCGCTTATTTGTCATTTTCTTTACCAAACTTACATTTTCAAAACCTTCTATCAGTTTAAACCACCCCGTTTGTTCTATAGAGAGCTTTGGCATTGTCACAAGATCAGACTAGAAGATTGCATCGTCTCTGCGTGTCAGTTAGAGCAGCAGTAGCGAGCAAAAGATGGATTATTCGATATCTACCAAAGGACGTGATCAAACAAGCATGGATGACATTGATCCCTCCATATATCGGTTGTTCAAAAGAATGATGATCAAGATACAATCAAAGCAAGTCGGGGCAAGTTCAGGAAAGAGGCCCTTCAAGGAGAAATCCAAGGGCAAGCCTGTGAAGAATCATGTCAGAATTACCAAGAAAAAGGCTCAGTATGAAGATACTTCAGAAGAGACAGATTCTGCAGATGAAATCTTTGATGAAGAACAATAAGCGTTCCTACCAGCTCGCCAAGTATTCAAAAAGCAGATCCTAGAGCCTGAATATGTCAATAAACCCAAGGATCAGCTAGATGTCAATCATATCCAACTACAACTAAGAGAGATAAGTCTCTTAGTCAAAGATCTGCAAGCCTGAAACAAGGGAAAGAAGGTATACACAAGCAAGGATTTATACGATGGTTTCGCGGAATGCATAAAACTCAAGGTGCCTGTTAGGGAAAAGACACTTGTCGCCCCCTCCAAGAACATTACTAGCAACAACAGCAGCATGGGAGGCAGAAGCAGCAGTAAAGGCAAAAAGGGAGACACCTTCAAACAGGATTGCAAGTCATTTCACTCAAGCTCTCACCAGAAATCTCTGCAAAAAGAAAAGATAAAGCGCGATGAATGGGGTTATGACCGCAAGTTCACTCCTCTAGATCAGCCCCTCGAAAAGGTCCTTAAATACATGTTGAGCAGAGGAATGGTTAAACTTCTGAGAATTGTTGATCCTCAAGTCACCCTAGGGAAATGGAAAGATCAGTTTTGCAAATTCCAGCGAGCTATGGGGCATGATACTAAATGATGCTTCGTCCTCAAAAATATTGTTCAAGACTACATCAACAAGAGTTTCCTTGTCAAAGACAAAGAAGAGGACCAGTCGTCCGTCCAGACCAAGCCTTCCCAATCCAACTCCCAACCAAAAGCAAGTACTCGATAGAAACCAAAGCATGATGGTTGGGGTTACGATCGCAAATTCACTCCCCTAGACTAGCCTCTCGAGAAGGTTCTTGAATATATGCTGGTAAAGGGTATGGTTAAACTCTCAAAGGTTGTTGATCCTTCTGTCGTCAAGGGCAAGTGGAAGGATCGATTTTGCAATTTTCACCGAGCAATGGGGCGCGATATCGAACATTGTTTCATCTTTAAGAATATTGTGCAGGATTGCATCGACAAAAAGCTTCTTGCAAAAGATGAGGAGGAGACTCATACAGTTATCTTGTCGACGCCTTCCCTAGCCACTCAAGAGGATGATGATGCTAATGCTAATGCTCCCTCATTCCTTTCATTTTGCTTTTGTCAATTTGAAGGAACAATGTAGTCCCAGTTTCCTTTTGATATTCTCCTTAGTTTGTCATTTCAATTCCTGATCACTTGTTAATATTTCATCAATGAAATATCAATTTTCCTCGTATCTTTGATATCCAATATTTCTTTCCTTTGCTACTGGGGCATCTTTTATTATGAAACTCTCCTTTCACTTCAAATATCCCATATATAGATAGGATCAAAATCTTTCATCATCATTTTTTATTGATTTTCATCAATTTCTTATTTTTTCTCCTTCAGGATAAGGGACAATCCTGACAGCATTGGTGAGAGCGATAGGATTACCTATAGGGGTTTGTCCAAAATCGTAAAATTTTGAATTTTTTTGTAAAATCCCCATCATGATCACCGAGAGATTTTTAAAGCAACGGTCTTTTTCAAAAAACTTGGGTTGAATCTTTTTGCATCAAAACCAGTTCTTGTTAGTCTCCTTTCAAAATTCAACCTTCAAGTGAAATCTTTTCATCAAAAATTATTTTTACCGATCTTTTTCAAAGATTAATCCTAGGGTTGAATCTCTTACCAAAAACTGGTCTCGAACAGATCATTTCGAATCAACCCTCATGTTGATCTTCCTTTTCTAAAAATTGGTTTTGAACCGGTCATTTTGAATCAACCCTCGCGTTGATCCTTTTTTTTTCAAAACTGGTTTCAAACTAGTCATTTTGAATCAACCCTCATGTTGATCTTTTTTTTTTCCAAAACTGGTTGTGAATTGGTTATTTTGAATCAACCCACGTGTTGATCTTCTTCTTCCAAAACTGGTTTTAAACTGGTCATTTTGAATCAACCCTCATGTTGATCATCTTTTTCCAAAACTGGTTGCGAACCGGACATTTCGAATCAACCCTCATGTTGGTCTTCTTTTTCTAAAACTGGTTGTGAACCGGTCATTTCAAATCAACCCTCATGTTGCTCATTTTTCAAAATCAGCCCTCGCATTGATCATTTTCCAGAATCAACCCTCGTGTTGATCATTTCTCAAAATCAACCCTCGTGTTGATCATTCTTCAAAATCAACCCTCATGTTGATCATTTTTCAGAATCAACCCTTGTGTTGATCATTTTTCAAAATCAACCCTCGTGTTGATCGTTTTCCATAATCAACCCTCATGTTGATTATTTTTCAAAATCAACCATCGTGTTGATCATTTTTCAGAATCAACTCTCGTGTTGATCATTTTTCAGAATCAACTCTCGTGTTGATCATTTTTCAAAATCAGCCCTCGTGTTGATAATTTTTCAGAATCAGCCCTCATGTTGATCATTTTTCAAAATCAACCCTTGTGGCGATCATTTTTCAAAATCACCCTCGTGTTGATCATTTTTTCAATCAACTCTCATGTTAATCATCCTCTCAAAATTAGTTCCTAGGTTGATCCTTTCTGTCAAAAGAATTATATTTTACTAGTCTCTTTCAAAATCAACCTTTGAGTTGATCGTCTTCTCAAAAATAAAGTTTTACTGGTTCTTCAAACTGAACATTCTCATCTTATTTCAAAGATCTCATATGCAGGTAGGATCAAACAAAATCTTTTTGTCAAAAATTCTTCATCAATTTCTAACAATTTTCATCAATCTCTTTTTTTTCTTATTCAGGATAAGGGATAATCTTGAGACCATTCATAGAAGTAACACAGTTCTTTATAATGATTCATTCAAATTGTGCATCTTCCTGAGCCTGGGATTTTCACAAAATTATCATCACAATCATCAAAAATCCTCAAAGCACCAGTATTTCGCCAAATTCAGCTTTCAAGTCAAAACTCAGTCCTCGAACTGGTTATTTTCAAAAAATTTAATCATGGATCGACTCATTCCCAACACTAGGCATTTTCAAATCTTCGATCTTAAATCAAACCATTCTTCTAAATGCATGTATGTGTTCTAGCGATCTCCAAAAAATCGATTTTTAGATTAAATGTTATCCAACTTCTAAGTTGGCCTAATTCTTTTAAAAATGAGTTTCGACTCAGACAATTGTTTCAAAAATGAGTTCTGACTCAAACATTATTTCAAAAACGGATTTTGACTCAGACATTGTTTCAAAAAAATGAGTTTCGACTTGAATATTGTTTCAAACATGAGTTCTGACTCAGACATTGTTTCAAAAATGAGTTCTGACTCGAACATTGTTTCAAAAACGAGTTTTGACTTGGACATTGTTTCAAAAATGAGTTCTGACTCGGATAACTATTTCAAAAACGAGTTCCGACTCGGACATTATTTTGGAAACGGGTTTCGACTCAGACATTGTTTCAAAAATGAGTTTTGACTCAGACATTATTTCAAAAACGGGTTCCGACTCAGACATTGTTTCAAAAATGAGTTTCGACTCAGACATTGTTTCGAAAAATAAGTTCCGACTCGAATATTATTTCAAAAAATGAGTTCTGACTCGGACATTGTTTCAAGAACAAGTTTCGACTCAGACATTGTTTTGAAAATGAGTTTCGACTCAGACTTTCTTTCAAAAATCCAAAACTTCCAAAAGTTACACTTTTCCTTCAAAATCCATCTTTCTGGTTGAACGAATATTTCAACATCCAATCCTTAAAATCGATTTCATCCTTAAAATCATGAACCTTAGGTTGAATCCCTATGGACCCGATAGTTTGTAGGTTGAACCCCTATGGAACTGATAGTTTCTTAGGTTGAACCTCTATGGAACCGATAGTTCGTAGGTTGAACCCCTGTTGAACCGATGTAGTTCTTAGGTTGAATCCCTATGGAACCAATTTATTTGCAACCAAACCTACAAGTTACAGTCCTTGTTAATACCAATTTTCATAACCAAACCCTCGGGTAAAAATTTTTCAATTTCAATCATTTTTCAACCCTCGGGTTATAATTTCTCAATTTTAATCATTTTCCAACCTTCTTGTTGCAATTTCGTCAAATGACGATCATTTTTTTTACCTTCGGGTTGTAATTCTGCCAATGATGGATTTTCAACTTTCAAGTTGAACCCATTTTTCAAGTTGTCCCAATATCTCAAGCAGTCATTTTGCTTGTGAAGGACTCTTTCTTACAAGGAGAGTTCGAGAGAGCTCGTTCCTCTCAAGCAACCCATTTCTTTCTTTTGTTCGCAAGAACCCTATTTCCATAGAGAGTTTGAAGGGACTCGTTTCTTCGCGAACTGTTTGCAAAACAACAATTTCTTATTTTACACAAAGAAACTTTTTCTTACAGGGAGAGCTTCGACGAAAGCTCATCTTCTTTTGTGCCCCCCTCCCCCCCAATTTTCATTTTGGCCTCCCCGTCATAGAGGATCTTTTTTCAGGAAGAGTGTGATGGACTTGTTCCTCTATGATACACTTTCTAACTCATTTCTGACTGCCTTTCTATAAGAGAAGCCTAAAGATTAGGAAGTTTTGATGAAAACTTAATTTCTTTTCGAAAGTTCGATTTTGCAAACACCTCCTCTTTAGGGAAAAGAGGAGTATTTCTTGCTACCCATTCAGGATAAAGGATAATCCTGAACTATGCCACGAAAGCAATAGAATCACCTGCAATTCAAATCATGAATTTTCTTAGATCAAGAATTTTCATAAAATTCTCATCTCAATAATCAGGGGTTGATAATCTCCAGATTTAGTTTATAATCATTATTGAATTCTCGCAAATTCGATGTCAGATCGAATAATTTTTCTAAAAATCCAATTTTTTATTGGTCGGGGTTATCAAAATCCAGACTTCATTGGTCGGGATTACCAAAATCCTATTTTCACTGGTCAGGATTACCAAAATCTAGTTTTTCATTGGTCGAGATTATCAAAATCCAATTTTCACTAGCCAGGATTACCAAAATCCAATTTTTCACTAACCAAGATTACCAAAATCCAGTTTTTCACTGATCGAAGTTATCAAAATCCAGTTTTCACTAATCGAAATTACCAAAATCCAGTTTTTACTAGTCAGGATGATCAAAATCTAGTTTTCACTGACCGAGATTATCAAAATCCAGTTTTTCACTGGTCGGAATTATCAAAATTTAGTTTTCACTAGTCAGGATTACCAAAATCCAGTTTTCATTGGTCGGAATTACCAAAATCCAGTTTTCACTAAGCGAGATTACCAAAATCCTGTTTTCACTGGTCAAGATTACCAAAATCTTGTTTTCACTGGTCGAGATTACCAAAATCCAATTTTCACTGGTCGAGATTATCAAAAATCCATTTTTTCACTGGTCGGGATTATCAAAATCCAGTTTTTCACTGGTCGGGATTATCAAAATCCAGTTTTCACTAGTCGAATTATCAAAATCCAATTTTTGCTGATCAGGATTATCAAAATCTAGTTTTTGTTGGTCGGGATTATCAAAATGAAGTTTTCACTGGTCGGGATTATCAAAATCCAGTTTTCGCTAGTCGAGATTATCAAAATTCAGTTTTCACTGGTCGGGATTATCAAAATCTAGTTTTTCACTGGTCGGGATTATCAAAATCCAGTTTTTACTGGTCAGGATTACCGAAATCCAGATTTCACTGATCGGGATTATCAAAATCCAGTTTTCACTGGTCGAGATTTTCAAAATCTAATTTTCATATTGGTCCTTCCAAAATTTCAGCCAAAGGTTCCATCAAATCTGATATTGAGTAATTCTTTCGCAAAGGATTTCCGAACATCTGGCCAATTTGCTAAAATGATTTGTTGATACCAAAATTTTACTGCACAAGAAAATCACCTTAATTTACCTCTAGTATTCTTCCCAAAAAGGTGAAGCTTTCTGAGAAAAGAGCAAAATTCAAATTCTTCTCCCTATTGGTCAACCAAAAGGAGGAAAGAAAAATCCTTGGTCTGATTAGCGAAGGAATATTCAAGGATGTTGAAAAGTTAAAAGCAAATTGATATTGATCATAGCTATGGCGCATTTTTAAAGGTGATTCTTTTAGCAACAAAGCAGTAGAAATATCCTGAGCAACAAAGAATCCACTCAATTTCCTGAATATTGCAAGTATAATTGATTATCTGCAAAAGGGATCTCTCAATTATCGTCAAACTGAAGACCGATATGGGAGTTAGACCCTTGGGGACAAAGAAGAATCAGATCGTCTACAAGTTGAAGGAGTATGTGACATATTCTTCTAGGGAGAGTTCAAATCATCACCAAGTTGAAGGTTGATGCGATGAACCTTCCGACAAGCCTTAAAAGATATTTTGATTCATACTATCAGAAGATTTCAAAGAGATGATTCAAATTCCTGGGGACAAGGAAGACCCTGATCATCTCCAAGTTGAAGGAGTATGTGATGTGTTCTTCTAAGGAAAATTAGAACATCTTCAAGTTGAAGGCTGATGCAATAAACTCTCCCTCAAACCACAACAAAATTCAATTCTATGTCTTAAAAAGTGCAAAAAGTATATGTGGATAAACCCCCAGATATCAAACTGCCAAAATTGTCAAGAATCATCTTTTCTTATGTGAAATTCTTTCATCGATATCTTTTCATTACTTGCTTTTATAAAATTAAGAATATTTCTTCTCTTTTCGTATCAAAGAAATGGATAGCTTCCTTGAAGAAACTCAATATTAAAATTTGAATTTGACTCTTGAATTCATGGAGTTAACCTCATTGTAGGAAATACTCTAGGTGGAAGAGGGAATATCTTTTGCACATACGTGCACATTTTCAAGCATTTGAATCAACTACAATTTTATCTTATTGGCAATATTTTCTGGCTATCCTGATATAAAATAAATACTCTATGTCCATTTTGATACAACTTGGCATTATTTAGTTCTTTGAAAGAGTTTCCTTATTCATTTTTTCAATTTGCTCCTGTAATATCATCTTTTCATTTTCCAATCAGGTTAAGGGTCAAACCTGAGCCTCGTTTCACGAGGTATTTTCATTCTCATTCAGATAAGAGTTAAACCTGAACCTCATTCGGATGAGGTATTTTTCATTCCCATTCAGGTAAGGGTTAAACTTGAGTCTCATTTCATGAAGTATTTTCATTCTCAATCAGGTAAGGGTTAAACCTGAACCTCATTCTGACGAGGTATTTTTTGTTTCTGTTTAGGTAAGGGTCAAACCTGAGCCTCAGTTCGTGAGGTATTTTCTTTTCGTCCCCATTTAGGTAAGGGTTAAAACCTAAACCTCATTCCACGAGGTATCTTTCGTCTCATCCAGGTCATAGGCTAAACCTGAATCTTTTCAAAAAGCTTATCTTGACTCAGCCATGAGACCCCACTCTCGTAATTTTGGGTCCTTTATCCAAAAGTCCCATCATAATTTTCTCATTCCTTTTCCTCAAGGATTTTTTGTTCTTCTCAAAAGTCATTCAGGATAAGGTATTAAGCCTGAACCTCACTTCGTGAGGATCATTTCACAATCAATCCTTTCACACCTAGTCAGATTTTCCTAACTGAGGCATTTTCTTTTGAATTTGGTGTATTTTTCTTTTCCTCTAAGCTCGGCTTTCAACCGACTTAGCAGCAAAGAGGGGCATCTGTAAACACTCCAAATTTTTTAAGTCCATTCCGGACATCTCTTTTCTTAGATGATAAACCTCTGCAGGGAAGTATCGAGTCTCATCCCTAGATCAACTCTAGTTTAAAGACCAATTTACCCCATTCAGCTAATAAAATCATCAATTTACCCCTAGGTCACCCTTAGACTTTTTCGTCAGTTAGGTTTAACCAAACTCATCTCAAGTTTAGAGAAGCTAGAATATCTATCATTTCTAGCTCTCTTGAGCTCGCGAGGAGTGAGTCCTTACCATTTCTAACCATTTCAGATAATTTAGCTCGTTTCAGGAGAAATAAGCTCATTTTAGTTCGAATCTTAACCAAATTGTCCCCAAGTCAGTCAAATCCATTAGATCTCATCTCAGTGAGTCTGATCTAAGTCCACTAGGAGTTTGAACAACTCAGTTTCAAATCAAAGTCACTCAGACCTTTGTTTCAGCTTATTTAAGCTTGTTTGAGCTCGATACAGTCCAGATCAAGCTGACTCCAGCTGGTTGAGCTAGTGATTTAGCTCCGAAATTAGTTCATCTGATTATAACTGTAATATTCAAAAAAATTTAAGTTCTTTTTCTATAGCATTATGAAATTCTTGAATTTCGTACCAATATACAATCATGATTTCTTTAAAAAGTGAATGTTTGAATATATTTGTAAGGCTTAGGGGGTTTAATATGTTAAAAAGTAATAAATATAAACCCTAAATAGTTTGGATATTAGAGAAAATTTTAAGTGATGATAATTGAAATTGTTTCTCTTAAAAAGAAAATTTTGATTTTTCTTTAAGTAAATTTATTTAAATAATGTGAATTAACAAAAGTAGATTTTAAAAATATACATATTATTATGCTTAATAAGTTAGAATTAGTTTATACTTAATGCCTTTACACTTTCACATGGTTGGTGGTTATATAGAACAAAAATTATTTTAATTGGAATTTAATAATTATTTAATTATAATTTAATAGAATAGGTTTTTCATAAATTAACCACATTTTTATATTTCAGTATGGCTCCATAGGTGGGCCGTCTCATCCTATATGGCATCATACTTCAAGTTTTAATTTGAAAATAAAGGTATGGTGAATTTCAAGCTTATTTAAAACTTGACTAGTCAAATAGGGAGATTAAGGGCTCTCATGGGCCTACATGTATTGATCAAGGGATGGAATTAACTCCAACCCATTACCTAACTCAAGAGGGGTTATAAAACCCTCCCATGTCTCACGCCCTCCTCATTTCGGCTGGAAAAAAAATTTGGAGTCTCTCTCTCCCCCAAAAACTCGCTCCTCTCTTTCCCTTCTCTTTTTTCCTTTTCTTTAAGGTTTCTTTAGCTTCTTGAGAGCAAAAATCCAGACCTCAAGGGGTGTATTGAGGTTATCCAAGGACCTCACCTTGCTGGAAGAAGGATCTGATCAGTCGAATCGTGCAAGAAGACCCATTAAATCATCAAAAAACGTTTTCTTCAACAAAAGGTAGGGTTTTTATGCTTTTCTTGCAAGAACGGAGTTCTTGGCATGGATTTTGATGTTTTTTCATGAGTATAGATCATGATCAAACCCTCCTAACTGTGGGTTTGACTCAGATCTAATGATCTATGGCAAAAACACATTTCCCTCTAAAGAAAACCCCATTTGAAATCGGGTTTTTCATAAAAATCGGTTTCTCGGAAAATAGATTTGTAAAAATAGCTAATATTCGATTTATGCCATGATTTTTATGAAAATGTTGGTTTGGGTTGATAGAATATGATTTTTTCCATCTACTATGAATATTGTAGATTTTTATGAATTTTATTTCATGCATTTTGCCTATTTCTTTTGAATTTTCTTGGGATTCGGGTGACTCGGTTTTAATCCCCCGAATACAAATCTCGAAATTTCTAGGTTTTCAACTTGACCTTTGTTTAGTAAAACGGTTGTTTCTCTCTCGTCCGGATGAGTTATGATGAACGGATTATTGCGTTGGAAAGCTAACGCAATTTCGCATCTACTGTAAAAATTTGGGCTCTATTCATAGACCGAGCACATTCATGTGACAGTCGAAACAAAAACTGATAGGTTTGTAGTAAAACCTTCATAACTCCCTCATACAGAGGAATTTTTACAAACGGTTTGCGGCTATGGATAGCTAACAAAAATTCCTATATATTGTAAAAATTTTAGCTTTGTTCATGGACCCAAACCTTTTCTGTGAGCTCTATACCAGTCGGGCAGAGTTAAGAAATCGATAAATTTAGGGCAAATTTATAGACCAAGGTTCAACAGATGCATAGTTTATATATTTTTTTGTGATTTCTTCATTGAATTAGTATGAAATATGTGAATAATTATGCAGGTTTGATCTTATGCAAATTTTATATGATTATGACAGGGATTGTTAATAAAAGTCTACACAGTTAAGGTCAAGGGTCTAAGGATCTAATGAATGCAAGTTTATGTTTTGATTCTGAAAATATGTGGGCTACATGCGTGCTTACTTATCATGATGATATGATTGCTTTATTGATGAGAATGTTCATATACATGTTTCTTATTATAATTGCTTTGCACATGCGCCATATGGTGTATAAAAAAATGAGTAAGATATTCTTACCTCGCATGTGCTCAAGTTTCTGTTACAAGTGTATTAAGCAAATCATTTCAATGCTTTATAAAAATGCATCCATGATCATAAAGTAGTTCCAGTTAATTTTGCATGAAAAGTAAGACTGTAATCAAGTAATCATGTGACATTAAACACAAGATACTTGATGAGAGAGTAGCAAATGATACAAAACTTCGTGGGGCAAGTCTGTTACGGGCACGGAAGGTTGCTCCTCCCCTCCCATAATTTTAGGGGGAAAACCTCTGCATTAGACTGCAGCGTAGATGTTATAGTACTCATGAGGAAAAACTGATGCATCGGGTTGAAAGGTATTGAGAATTTTTCTTGTATTAACGTCCCTCACCCTGTCTTAGTGAATGGACCTGGCCAGGCTAAAGTCACCCCTGTATGTAAAACATGTCATGTGTCATGGTCCTGATCTGAGAATGTCTGCCTGCGTCATATCAGTAGGGCTAAGAAGTGATAACTTAAATGGTGTATGGATTAATTTGGCATCACATTCATCATCTAATTAAGAAAATATAATTAAAGATAAGAAAATATGCATGCATTGAAGGGCTTCTGCATATGGTAAGTCATGCATATTATTTGTTCATGCATTTTGTATTTTGAATGTATGGATTAATGTTTTCCTGTTAAATGTGAAAATTCTAAACATGCATGATTAGTTGTATGATTGTTTAAGTTAAATTAAATGTTAAACCATGAAATCTCTATTGAAATCTTTGTCTTATAATTCTGTCTTACAAGTTTAGCATATTTCACTCTACTGAGACATGTTTTGTCTGACCCTATATGGTTTAATATTTTTCAGGTGAAGAGTAGGTACTTACGTGCGAAGGTGGAAGGTTGCGATGGGGACTGAGCCTACCTTTCCTCTGCTTCATGGATTCTGAACTCTGATTTTATTTTAATTCAATTTAAGGACAAATGTGATTAATTTTGGATACTGTGGAACTTTAATTTTATTTCATGCATGGTTAATTAGTTGTTAAATTTTAAATTCCACAATTACATGTTTGCAAGTGTTCATATGTAGTAGCATGCCAAGTTTTGTACCCAATGTATCTTTCTGCTGTTAACTGCTAAAAGATTTAAATGTATTTCAAAAAAAAAAATCCACCATTTTTTGGGTTACAAAAATTGGGGTGTTACAATAACTGGCTTTTGATTCAATTTATTCCAATCCAACTCAACTTAGTTCAGACCAGTTCGGTACTGTGCTTCTACCCCTGCAAGGCAAAAATAAAAAAATACAAAATTCTTCAGGACACTGTTTCTAACAGTTTTTTGAACTGAAACAAGTCCTAATTCAGACTCAGATCAATTCCTTCATCTAATATCTTATCAATATTCGAGATTCAATCCATTTTAAATTGAATATTGGATCCAATGTTGGATCTGGTGTCTAATTTCTTCCTGGACCTGGATTTTTCATCTGATCATTTAGAAATCCATATCCAGAGTCCAATTTCAGTCTTTGAACCTAAAATATCTCATTAGATATCCAGAATCCAATTAAGCAATTTTGGATCTATTTTAGTCTGGATCCACCTTTTGATTCGTTCAGAAATTCAATTCAATTAAATTTCTGAACTCAGATTCATTTAATATCTGAGATGCAATTTCACTTCTTAATTTCTAATTCAGATCCAAGATTCAATTCCATTCTTAGAATTGGATCCAAGATTCAATTCCATTCTTAGAATTGGATCCAAGATCCAAAATCAAAATACCATTTTTATTATGAATTTGGGGCTTTTTCCATTTTTAATTCTTCAAAAATCCATATTCAGGCTTCGATTTCCATTTTTTGAATCAATTTCCTTCAAATCGAGATTCAGATCCATTCTTTTTCAAAACTTCGGATCCAGATTCCTTTCAAAAACTCAATTTTTATCCTAATTTCAAAATCAATCTTTGGATTTTACATCAAAATCCACCATTTTGCAAAAATTCTTTTGAAAAATACCGTAGATCCAGTTCAAAATTCAATTTGGATTTTGAAATGTCAAAATGGATCCAGATCCAATTTTAAAATCCAATTTTTATTCAAAATCAATTTGGGGATTTCAAATTTAAAATCAAAATCCAATTTTTATCCCCAATTTCAAAATAATCTTTGAAATTTCAGAAGCCAAAATCAATGTTTTGTAAAAATTCTCAAAATTTTAATCTGGATCCAGTTTTTGCCCAAATTCGAATTTCATAAATCAAGATTGGATTTTTTTGAAATCCAATTATTTTTAAAATTTCTCTTTTCATTTTCATATTCCATTCCCCTTTTTTCTTAATTTTCAAAATCAAAAAACAAAAAAATGTTGTTTTCAAAGAGGGGTGTCACTTGGTATTTTCAAAATAAAAAATAAAAAACAATTTTACAAAACCTTTAAAAACCCATTTGCTTTTAAAAAACCACATGAGAATCACCCACAAGATGTTTCCATGTGTCAAATTTTCAAAAAAATGGCCATTTGGCCATCTTTAAAACCCAAAAATGACTCATATGGGCACCCTCTTGCGAGAGGGTGCCATGTATCAACCTTTTTCACAAAAGGGAATTCTTGCCCATTTAACAAAAGAAGAAAGACCACATGGGGTTGGCGCCCACCCCATGTGAGCACCCTTTGCCACATGGGCACCCATGTGCAAAAAAGGGTGCCATGTGTCAAAATTTTTCTAAAATGACAAATTCATCCATTTGAAAAAAAATGAAATGCCCACATGGGCTTGGCACCTTCTTTTTGAGATTTTTTTAGTCCCATATCTATCATTTTGGGTTAAGCTATCCCCAATCCCAACTATAAATAGACCTCTTGGGGGTCTCTCTTTTTCATAATTTGAAGATTTGAGAAATTGAGAGAATCAAAAGGAATTCTCTCTTTCTCTTCTTCTTCCTCTCTCTCTCCACTTCCTTCCTCCTTGGAGTTGGCACCATTATTGGAGGATCCTCCTCTTCATCTTCCTTCTTTGGTGTAAGGTAATCCTCTTCTTCTTCATTAGTTTAATTTGATTTACACTTCTTTTCATTTTGCAAAATCCATTAGAATTATGAGATTTGATCTTCAATAGATCAAATTTCATATTCAAGAGGCTAAATCAATTTCAATTTATGTCCCAATGCTTTTGATTTCATTTTAAATGCTTTCATTTATGTTTTTATGTCATTTTAATTATCATCTATGATCTAGAATGGTAGATCTCAAGTTTGATCATTGGATCAAACCATTTATGAGATTTTATTCCATTCAATTATGTTGAGATGATATTTTCAATTCTGATCCGTGTTGCTCTGATCATTTCGTATATAATTAGGCTTTGTTTTGATCTTATTTTTTTATCACATTTTCATTATTATGTTTTATGAATCCACATTAAAAATCAAATCAATCTGAGTTGGTTTGTTCCCTCAAAAAAATCAAGATTCGGACTCCACTGTTTTGAGTCGTCCGAATTTTCTCTAAAATTAGACCAACTTGTTGGAGTGATTTATCCCTAACCAGCGATGATATTTCAAATCTGTAAAAAGGAGAATCTCCATCATTGAATCTAGTTTCTTTATGTAAATTTTAATCAATTTTTATGGTTTTTGGATATGTGTTTTTGGTCAAAAACCATGACCCTATTACTCTGTGTCATTTTAATGGTTCAGAATTTTATTCATTTTGTAAGAGCCATATATCTCTAATGGAAGATCATTTTTTAGATCTGTAAAAAAGATCTTATTTATATGCATATATAGTTTCTTTATGTAAATTGTCAGTTATTTATATAGAGTATTTCTATTTCTTTTTTATTTTATGTCAAGATATTGTCTATTTTTAATTTCAGGTATTTTTCAGACTTAAAATCAACTTGTTGCATTCATATCTCCCTAATGAAAGATCATTTTTTAGATATGTAAAAAAGAGTTTTTTCTTAGAATGTCTAGTTTATGCATGCCATTTTTAAAAAAAAAATCAAATTTTCTTCTATCATTTGGATCAAAAATCAGAAATCTATTGATTTTTCTTTCACAGGCTTTTACAGATTTTTGACCAACTTTATAAGATGGGATCATCCCAATGAAAGATCATTTTATAAATCTGTAAATTGGAAATGTTTTATGGTTGAACTAAGCAACTTCTCCCACAAGTTTGGGAGAAATTGAATTAGTTTAGCCCCTCAAACTTGAAAAATGTAGAAACTTCTCTGTCAAAACTCAATTTTTTTATTTCAAAATTTATTTTTCAATGTTTTAATCATATCTCGAGTTTTAAAAAAGTTTTTTGAGATCTGTAAAAGCAAGATGCTTCCTTGAAGAGTTAAAAATTCATGGAATCAATTTTCAACTCAATTTGAGTTGTTTTATGCTTTCATTCATTCAAAATACTCTGATAGGGTCGATTTACATATCGCAATTTTGAAAGATCTTGTTTTACTTGGATAAAAAAATTAAATTTGGGTTTTTTCCAAACTTTTTCTGCATTTTTTGATTCTAGGATACTTTTAAGGTCATTAGGAACCTTTAAATCAAATTTTATCAATTTTTAATATGTTTATAGATTTGTCTTTCATTTTTTTGTGCATAAAAAAGGCTAAATTATGATTTTTTTCAATTTTTCAATAATTGAAGAAATTGTATAAATTCCTACATTTATTTATAACATGTTTGCTCATTTTGCAAGATTTTTTTTCCAATTTATGTAAATTCATTTAAGTGTTGTAACAATATACAAATGAGAATTTTGTTTTATGCTTAGTTTAGAATGAATGGGCATTTAGATTGAATTCTATAATTGATGTATTTCATTCATTTTTATTTTCTTTTTTAAGAAATTCACTATGAAAAATATGAATGACACATGCACCATTTAATAAAGGATAAATAAAACTAAGTAGAGTTCGTATTTACGACCATAGTTGGAATATGAATAATACTTAGAATTATTATTCTCTATTAAAATACAAAAATCGACTTACACTCTTAAGTCTTTTTCAAAAATTATCATATTTCAAGAAAAATGATTTTCTTTCTTTATTAGAATCTAAAAATAAATATTAAATTGAAGTATATTCATGGCCATAATCATAAATATATGAAAATTTTAATTTTATTTTAATTCTATAAGGGCACAAAAATTTATTTTATTCTTTATTAGAATTTAAATAAAGATTAAATTATAATATGTGTGTGACCATAGTCATGAATATATTAAAATTTAATCTTGTTTTAATTCTATTAAAGAATGTTTTTTTTTTAAATTCTAACAAATTCTTTTAATGCATTCATCATTTAATATAGAATTGCATCATTTCCTTTTAAATTATTTCAAGTTATTTTCATATTTTCAAGTGATTTTTGAAATAATTTTCAAAAACAATTTTCATTTCTAAATTCAAAGTCATTTTTTATTTTCATTCATAAATTCAAATTTATTTTTCAATTTCATTTTAAATTCCATTTAACTTTAAATCCTATTTCAAATACCTATTTCCAATTTCCAATTTCCAATTTCCAATTTCCAATTTCCAATTTCCAATTTCCAATTTCCAATTTCCAATTTCCAATTTCCAATTTCCAATTTCCAATTTCCAATTTCCAATTTCCAATTTCCAATTTCCAATTCTTATTTTTTTAAACTTTTCATTTTCGAATTTCTAAATTTTATTTTGAATTTTATTTTCAATTCCAAGTTTTAATTTCAATTTCCAAATTTCAAATATTGATTTTACTTTCCATTTTCAAATTTTAAAATTTTTACCTTGAATTTCATTTCAATTTCAAATATTGAATTCAGTTCTTTATTTCTTTTAAATTCCAAGTTTCAAATTCTATTTTCATTTCAAATTCAATGTCAATTTTTTCATTCTAAAACTTCAATTCTTAATCTTGAATTTCATTTCAAATCTCAATTTTTATTCCAAATCAAAATTCGAATTTCCTTTTTGAATTGTGATTCCTAAAATTCCAAATATAATTCCAAGTTTGATTTCTGAATTCAATTCTCAATTTAGAAATCAAACTTGGAATTTCAATTTTCTAGTTTAAATTCAATTCAGATCTCAAATTTCAAAACTTAACTTTGAATTCAATTTCAAAATAACTTGAAAAATTTAGATTTCTGATTTTTTTTAAAAGCTTACACATTCTCAAACTCAAAATCATACAACAAGCCTGATTCAATGTGCATTTAGGACTTAGAATAATTTCTTAGATAAAATTAGGCAAAGCAAAGCCATAAATTTGATCCTTGGTTCGATTACCTCTGGTAAAGGCACCAAGAATGGTTGAACCTCGTACCGACGAGTGAATCCCGTCTCTCCATTTTCTCGCATATTTTAAAAAATGGAGGCAAGTAAATTTTTAAAAATCTTTTTCAAAAGGTCAAGTGGACCTTGCAAGAGTTTTTCTCTTTCTCTTAAAAAGGAAAAAGGAAAATGTTTTGCAACGATCACACTATTTTTCTCATAAAGGTTTTTTTTATAATTTATTTTTCTTAAAAAAATATTTATTTATAAAGCACTCATTTTTGTAAAGTAATCATTTTGCTTATAATGTGTTTGGAAAATACGCATATTCCTTGAAAATTACCAATAACCAATCTTGAAATATCAATTATTTTGAGAAGTCACGATAGAGCATATAATAAAAGAAAATAATCACATAAATTTAATAAATAATTATATATATCAAATATCATATACTTTACGAACATTTGATAAGAGAAGATCATACCTTGAAATGCTTGCGGAGAGAAATGAAAATTTTTCAAAATAACTTAGGAAATTTTCCTCCAAAAATAATACTACAAAACCTCCAACAATCCTTATGGGTGCACAACTTTGTTGACGAAGGATGGCAGAATCAAACTTTAGTGGGCTGAGCTGAGTTGGGCAGAACCTACCTTTGTTGTTGGAGGGTGGAGTCGGGTGTATTGGAACCTAGTCGAGTCGAGGTTGAACCGGGTGCACAAGGAGGGCTATATGAGTTGAGCCTATGGACGAGCAGAGTTGGCCCTAGGGGTTGGGCTAATACTAAGAGAGGGGTTGAGTTAAGTAGGTCGGCTAGGTCAACACCCAGTGGAGGGAGGGGTTGGGCTGGACCTAGTAGGCTAGGGTGGATAGGCCAAAGGCTAGGTAGAGGAGATAGAAGACCACTGTAAGGGTGACACCAACTATAGTAGAGTAGGAGTTAGTAATGATAGAAATGGAAGGTATGGAAGGCTATTTATAGCCATGGGGAGGGCTGGATTGGGATGACACATGTTAAGGGAAAGGGGTTCACTTGGCATACTTGAAATGCCAAGTAGAAAAAAAAGGGGGGGAGGGGGGAGCAACTTCTCCTTTTGGAAACCATGGGCTAAAACTGATGGGATTAGGTGGGTGTAGACATTGGGTAAAGCCCACAAAGGCCCAACCATACCTAGTCTAGTTGGTCTTTGGTTTGGTTAGGTCCTAGCTTAGTTTTTTTTCTAACTAAACCCCTAAATAAAAATTTAATTATATTTATAGGCTAATCTTTAATTAAGGGTAGCGTTTTGAAAAAAAAAACACTTTATATGGTTGATTGAGCCTGATCAATGGAAGTATGAACGACTATGACCCTTAGGTCAATTCTGTTCCTTAATTATTTTGAAATTATCGTTTTATCCTTAGAACTTGCGAGGATGTTTCAAATGTGTTATAACTTTGATTTTTATGAAATCAAGATCGTTCTTTTTAAAATTTTGATATGAATGCAACCCAATGTTTAAAATTCTAAAAATTGATTTACAAATTTATGATTTTTTCTTTAACCCTTTTTCTTTCGTAGCTATGAGTATATATAACAAAAATTCATTGAAACAAGAAATCTCTCTATTATTTATTCTAAAAATTGTGGATGTTACAATAACATCCTACTCCAACCACACAATGTATCACTCAATTAACAACATTGAAAACTAAGAACCAATAATAAACCATAATACCCCCACAACTAACCCATATTCAATGGTTGTGCTCAGTTAACCACAACCACATATAACTATTTGAATGCTTCTATGCAATCAACCCTAGTCTCAATCAACCAAAGAAATATTAATAAAACTACTCTATATTGATAAGCAATAAAAAAATAAGTATATGCAAAAATCCTTAAATATCATAAACCCTAAACGGTAAACGAGAAATTAAAAGATAAAAATATTACAACCTATAAATAGAGGATAAGGATACAACAACCTTTGCATCAGGTAGAGTGAACAACTTTCACAATAATCACCAGAAGGGTTGGGATTCTAGAGAAAGGAGGATTGGGGTTACCGCTATTTCTACGTACAAACGAGAAAAAAAAAACTAAATGCACATTTATATGAAACAAAATTTTGCAAAACAAAATAAATTTGCAATACAAGTGCGATGCTTATAAGAAATTTTACACTATTGGACTTTGGCAAATATTTTAAATCTTCACAATACTTGAAATTTTACAATATTTTTGAAAAATTACCTTAGATGCAATTTTGTTGACTAATTTTACTGGTGTATTATTTTAGCGGGTATGATGGGGGGAAATGGGAAATTTGCACCTGCCAAGGGTAAAAGCAAAAAAAAAGTTTTGAAAACCTGCGATATTGTTTATTGGGCATATTTGATTTGATAAATTGTGAGGCAGTTTTAGAAACACGTCACCGTAGGATCATTTTCAGTATAATAAATGTCATCCGAAGGATGAAAATGCAGACAACCAACATGGGTGGGGGCAGAGGAATGGCTGCCGCAAGATTGGGGAAAAGAGGTGAGAAGTATAAGGGAACAAGTAGAGAGTTCATAAGGTGGCTTAGTTGATGTAGGGAGGAACAACTCATGGGGCTCTGTCGAGGAAACACGGTGCATATGCCGAATCAGAAAGTCTGTCCGGCAAGCCAAAGCAATGGCAGGCCTAAAAATCCCGGCCGGATGGTACACCCAGCTGCTAAAACCCATGAGCCTGACAGTGCTCGCAAGCTTTTCGGGGGGGCTTACTGATAAAAGAATGAAAGCGCTTAAAAGTGGGTGGGCGAAGATGACAGGGATAACGTTCTGGCTTTTTTCTCATCACGACAAGTAATGCGGAACAACTATGGCATATTACCAAGAAGGGGGCTTGGCGAGTGGCCGTAACGAACCAGTGGAACGCCAATGAAGCTGAAAGTTCAAACCTCTATGGATTCGTATGCCGAAGCTGTCTGCTGAACTAAGACATCTTTGAGGGCATCACGAGAGCAATGGGGGGTGAGTACATGGAGGTCGATTGAACTAAGAAAAGGCTGCAGTATACGCCCGGAAGAAATCAAAATAGAAAATGGACGGCTAATCCAACGGGAGGTTGTCTACCAAAGTAAAGTAGTATCCAGTATTGTGGCTACTGTGAGGCGATCACGCACTCAACGAACCGATGTCTGGACCGTCGAAATACGAAGGATGAGGGTCCGCGGTAGGTTGACGAGGGGTGACACCAGGTAAAGGTGACCCGGAAACAAATAGGACAAGGGAAGGATGGTCGGAAACAAAGACCGACGAACCGCTTCGAACCACTGACAGAGGACATGGAAACAAAGACAGTTGGAATGGAGGACAGCAGGGACTCAGGCGAGCACATTAGCCCGAACGATGATGCGGCCCAGGGAGAGGGATCAAACCGAACGCATAGCAGTGGCGTCCACTCCATGAAGGATGCCGTGTCCTGCAGAGGACGAGTCTGCCTGGGCAGGGGAAGGTCAATGTCGCATCCTGATGGTGGAGGACACCGTGATCGCAAATCGTGCAAGGCGCAGTCCAACGCAAGGTAGTACGCCTGTTGACAATGACGGGACAGTGTGGTCTGGCAGCAGGGCGTCCTAAGACAGACACATGGCCTTCACCATCATCAAGGGTGGGACAAATGTCAGACATGCGACGGTTGAAGGGGCCTTTTTCAAGGGAACCAAGTATGTAACTATGCTTTTTTTCAGTTTCATTCAATTCAGATAGTGATTCCCAATCACAATTAGAGGAGGCAAATTTACTACAGAGGTGCCCCCGGGCTTACCACTCCCCTCCCTCACCATGAACGGGATGAAAACAGGTCTGGATCCGATCTCGGGACCCAATCATACCCAGTCAGTGATTAGCAGAAATAAAAGGAAGAAATGGGGTAAGAAAATAAAGGTTTTTTTTAAAGAGTTTACACAAGTTAAGAAAAACACAAGCAAATCCGGGAAGAGGTGTGACCAAATTCGAGCAATACAAGTGGGGATAAAGAGCAAGGCCGAGAGGAGGGAGGGGACTTCAGCCCGAGGTAGAACAAATTCCCCAAACTCCTATACATGAAGATCATGGTTTGGAATGTTAGAGGATTAGGGAAGAGGCAAGCCGGCAAACAAGGATAGTATTAGTGCTTTTAGACATTTGTAGTTTTGATAGAATTAAAATTAGTCACAGTTAATGTAAATCTCATTTTTCGGTAAAGTATCTAGCAAGAAGAAGATGACCAATACCCGGAAAGATCACTTGATAGAATTAGTAAATCTCATTTTTTAGTAAAAGGAGGATGACCAATACGTGAAAAGATCACCTCATAGATTTGCACCCATCAATAGAATGGTGAATTTTGTACACATTACTGTTACAACATGATTAATGACCTGGTAGAGATCGGCCTAACCCAAGCTTGCCTTTAAAAAAGAAAAATGTAATATAATAAATTATTTATCCCATGAAAAAGGTAACATTTGGAGTACGACACGTTTCTCATAGCGTGGGAAACACATTTCCCAGAGTTGAAAAACCCGTTCCCAATGAATTTTTTGACGTTTCCCAAACCATTCGGAAATGCAGTGTTTCCCGAATCTGAAACGGTTTCCTGGAAAACGCGCTTCCCGCTCTCTTATAGCGTTTCCGATATCTCTCGTTTCCCACCATTTCTCCACAATTCCACAACGCTCCCAAGGAAATTGGAATTTCTCGAGATAAATTATTACATGACAGGTAAAAAGAAATCCACAAAATGAACCCGTCTGTGATGGCTCTTCCAAATGCTGGACGGTGCACGATATATATATAGAGAGAGAGATTCCTAAATTCTGTCTACCGTTAGAAAATTAATATGAAAACAATTGCAGATTTACAACAAGAGATAAGGGATTCCCTTTCTCTATCGAGGATCAATCAAACAAGAACCCCAACCTTTTTTTTTTCTTTATCTAGTCTGATTTTTTTCCCTATTGTACAAAGAAGAGACATAGGCCACACGCGTGGCGAGAACGTTGCGCATGGGCTCGCTCGCGTCACCAGCACTGGTCGGTCTCCCACCGCCGGGTCTGGAAGCGCCCACCGAAAGCGCCGCGGTTTTCCGGCGAAGCACGGGAGGGCCACGCGCCGACTCCGATGGAGAGGTCGTAGCGAGCGCGCTCATCCGGGTCGGAGAGCGTGGCGTAGGCGCTGTGAATCTCGATGAAGTCGCTTACGGAACCGCCGGAACCCCCGCCGGAGGCGTCCGGGTGGAGCCGCTTAGCGAGGGAGCGGTACGCGGCCTTGATCTCCACAGAGGAGGCCGTCTTCCTGACGCGGAGCACCTCGTAGAGCGTCGGCGGTTTCCCGGTGACCGGCGCGGCCTGGACAGAGGCCGCGATCGGGCGGAAGCGGGCAGAGGCGGTGGCTCTGGCCACCGGGAAAGCCGGTGTTAGGGAGGAAAAGGTGCGGGATGCATACATCGAGGGAAGGGAGAGCGGTTTCTGGTTTTAGGGATCAGAAGCGAAAAGCGGAAAGTGGCATGGGCGAGGAGCGGAGAGGGGTATTATAAAGCGTTTCGTGGGTTTGGGAAGGTGGGCGCCCCCGGAGCGGCGGAACACGGTTCGGTGAAACCGCGTTGCTTATGGGTCCATGGATCGGGTCTTATCTTTACCCGAAGTATAAGAAACAGGTCTTTGTGGAAATAGAGTGGGGTTACTTTTGAAATAGAAGTATCTTTCTTGATCATGTGGCAGGGTCTTACTAGGGGATGATGCATGCCACGATGTTTTCCCCTTTCTTTTTGGCAGGAAGTTGAAGGGTTCGCGTGCATCACGTGACAGAGGCCTTCTAGAAGGCTTAACCATGATGTGATCGTGATGATAAGCTTCTAGAATAATGTTGCTTACAAATACCGGCCCACGCGTTCCGCTACGTCGATGCGCCTTACCTAAGAAGGGAGTAGGTCGGCTTCGTACCAATGCGTCGGCACAGTGACAAACGTTAAAAACGGCAAAATATCGGCAGTCAAAAACTCGAGAGATTTTGAAAATTTGTGTATGAATCTTGCATTTTTGGCAAAATTTAGACAATAAAAAATAAAGTATAAAATATAAAAATTATTTTTATAAAAAAACATAAATATAATACATTAAAAAAATAAAAATCTCAAGTTTTTTCACTAGATAAATAGTTGCTAAAAACATAAATATTGTGATATTTGTCACGATTTGAAAATCTTGGTTTTAAACTTTCAGGTAATTTCTCGCTATATTATCACAAAATTTTCATAAATCTCACGATATTTAGACGGTGAATGCCGACTTGCAATTGAAATTAAGAGCGGAGATCAGGTGATGACCTCATGGTCCTCGTGTACAATGCCGACCGTGAGGGATGTTTATACAAAATAGCTCCAATTTACACTCTTTGGATACTGGCCTCAATTTGGACTCTTTGACAAGAGAGACTCGTACAGGGATGTCCAACCCATGAGCCATGACCATTGAAAAAGTGTTTGATTCCACTTTTGTTTTTTTTCTTAATTTTCCTTAGTCTTAGGCTTTGGCTTTTTCAAAATAATGTTATTTCAAGACGCGAGAGTAAAAAAGGTAACCATCGCTTCATTTTTTGTTCCGTCTTTTATATATATATATATATATATATATATATATATATATATATATATATATATATATATATATATATATATATATATAAGGTGATAGGTGCTACTCACTTTTTCTAATTAATCCGTCAGTTAAGTGTAGGGTGTTTTTCATGTTTTTCTCAGACGAGACCATACATAATTGTTTGGCATGATCGATTTATTAAAAAATAACACTTGGAATGTACTTTTTATAAAATATATGATTTATTAAGCTTTAAATATTTTAAAAAATCTTGAACTATCTGTTTTTTTAAACCCTTATAAAAACCTACAACAATATCAAAATTGGATGATCCAAGAGTGTATTCCTATAAAATCAAGATGTGTTCTGGATGAAAAACATGAAAAATCCTTAGAAAGCCTAGTTAGCCTAGTGGTTTGCAGCTATCACCTTCCATATATATATATATATATATATATATATATATATAAGAGTGTAACGTCATACATCTAGAGTATCGGACCAAAATCAGGCAGTTTTAGCGATCAGCGGCACAGAAAAAATATTATTCGTATGTGTAAAGTCGGAGCTAAATTTTGTTGTTTTCTTTCATGTTTGTTTCCAAAATTTGATTTTCATTCCTTGACTTGGAGCAAAAGTAGACTTTGTTGGCCTGCGATATTTAAAAATAGAGAATTAGGAGACCGGTGAATTACTTCTGGGGAATATCTATCGCTTTAAAGTGGCAGAGCTTTATGAACGCCAGCATTTGAAAAGTCTAGGGATTTAGAGCTTGGCGATTAAAATTTAGGCCTTAAACTTTTCACGCTTGCTGCTTTAAGCTGCACAATCTTAAGTTTTGACATCTTGATGTTTATGATTAATTTTGATGTCTATGAGGAATATGAACGCACAAAAATGGAAAAAGGGAACTTTGGTATTGTATGTTGTGCTATTTCTAAGAGCATGAAACATGTGACAAGTAGCACTCAACATCTTAAGGCGCTTTCTTTTGCTTAACTACACCATTACTCATGATCTTTTCTTATGCTCAATGACATGTACAGTAGGGGTGGCAACTGGCCTGGTTTTCCCGGACCCAACCTGAACCAAACCCTATAGAGTTAGGGTATATATGGTGATAAATAAGAAGACCCGATTAAAACCCGGGTTCGGACACAAACGTCCGATCAATACATGGACCCAGTATAATTTGTGAATTTTTATACAATACCCAGACTCGACCTGAGTTTCGATTAAGACCCACAAAATTTCAATGTAAAAATGATAAAAAAAATATGGTTTTACTAGGTATGGTCCGGATTTGGTTCATATAGTTCTCATAGAGTCCAGGTATGATTTTTCTTATAGTGAACCCAATTAGACCCGAGCCCGAACACGATACCATACCCGAGAATCTGGTACAAATATGGTTCTACCTGGTTTCGAACCAAACCGGACCCGTTGATACCCTAATGTACAGTCAGTTTTTAATTAATGACCTATCTTTATTAACATTATCAAATCTAAAAGGATATCACCGAGTTACCATGCTAAAATTATATCTATAGCCCGTTAAAAACGTGCAGGAATGGCTTGTTTTTTACCCTGGTAGTACATATTATAGTTTATTGTGCCTTATATTAATACTGAAAATGACCCTACTGTCTTCTAAGAATGGCATGTTCTTGGAAAAAAACCCACTAATTTGCTAAATTTTTTTGCATGTCTAAAATCATTAATTTGAAACTTATTTATGACCATTTTATCATCCACAACATATTTGTGCAGACCTAATATTTGCATAAATATCTTGCCGATCTCTTAACGTTCACGTGAAAACCTTTTGTCTTTCACACAAATATGTTGGGAATCTCTTGAAGTTTGCATGTGAACCTTCTTAAGTTCGCACAAATATATTGTTTACTTCTTAACATACACATAAATATTTGCAGGACCTCCTCACTTTCACACAGATATATTGTAAACCTCTCAATATATTTATACAAACTTTTTAACGTTCACACAAATATGTTGCTAACCTCTAAAAAAAAATCACTGAGAATATCAGCACTTGCTACAACATTTAGTTTCCATTGATATCTCAACATTTACACAATTATCAGGCAAACCTCCAAATATGATAAAAATCATTGAAAAGATTCTCGTGATAGTTATGCAGACGTACCAGCATTCACAGTAAGAATATAGCATAAATATCATGTGAATCTCTTTATTATCATTTTAACCATATTAGAAAGTTGATAACATATTTGTGTCAATGTCAAGCCGTTCACATGCAACTTCAAGAATATATTGTAAAGGATAAAATGATTCTAAATAAGTTCTATGATTGAGAATACAAAAAAAAAATGGCATATTTATGGGTTTTTACCCTAACACCATTTTTAAAGGATACTAGGGTCATTTATTAAGAAAAGAAAAACGAGTCCACACACTGATATTTGAGCCTTCTTGCAATCTTGTGGTAGCTTTTATTTGGTGTAACAAGGGATGTGAGGGTAAATAAATTTAGAAAGCGCTAATTGGAAGAGTTGGTTAAGGGGATCTTGGTAACAGAGCTTAGTTGTTGGCCGTCTCTTCCTGGGAGAACATGGAAGCCCCAGTAAGCTGGGTGGTGCTCACCGACATCGACGTGCGAGAGAACGGGGGGCCGCCGTGGGAGGGTGGTGCCCACCAACAGGATCGAGAGGGCATCCCGGCGAGCACAAGGCAGCTAAATTCCTTATAGGTAAAAATATACTACTGCCCATGGTTTTTTCCAAAAATTTCAGTAATATCTTTATCAAGTAAAATTATATTATTGCCCTTGGTCTTTTTCAAAAATCTTGATCGTATGTCAGGTAATATTACCATTTGATCGAGATCTTTTTCAGTATTCTTTGTCAAGTCCCTGATCGGTTAAATTACATGTTTGTATCTGCAATTTATATTAATTTTGGTTGTCCTGTTGTACTTTATTTACGGTATTACCTTTGCTTTTAATTAAATTGTCAATTATATCTCTCGGTTATAAAATTACAGCAATACTTTTAACTTTGCCATTTTTTATTTTTGTGTCCCTAAATTACAGCAAAAGTTCCCATTTTTACTGGTAATTTCAGAATAGGACTCACTCTTAAAAAATATTTTCTAAAACAGGGTTAGTTTTCTGATTTTTGCAAAAAAACTCCTTATTTTTTAGGGATCATGTTTTGTAGTGTTGACCTCTGACTTTTTTAAAATTATAAAAAGTGCTCAGATTTTGCAAAGTCGCTCAATTTTAGTGAAAATCAAGAACTTGATTATCATAATTTTTTTTGTATTTGCATGATATAGTATGATTGATATCATGAATTTTTTTATTATGAACATGATATTTTATGCATTCATGTCTGATATTTTCTTATATATTTACTTATTGAAAGTTGGACGTATACTTATCATGCTTTGCCATTTTAAAATAACCAAAAAATAAAAAAATAAAAAGTAGAGTTTGTGTCACTGAACTATCCAAAACTGACAAACTTAATGACACTAATTTTCACATTTAGAAGAGGAGGATACCTCTTGTTTTAACTTTAGAGGGCATCGAAAATGCCCTCAGAGACCCTAGTGATGAAGCTACCCAAGAAGTCAAAGTTGCTTTTATAAAATACAAAAAGGACAACATGTTGGCTAGAACCATCATGTTAACTTATATGGACAATGACCTTATTGGAGTATTTGAAGATTACCCTACAGTTAAGTTTAGTTTATGTTTGAAGTCATCTTAAAAAAATATGACACTACTTCTGAAACACACCACTACAAGAAACTTTTGAAACAAAAAGAAGGTAAAACAAATTCAACACATGAATCTAATCATCGCCAAGATTTTGTGCATCCTCTTGTTTATTGTCTTGATCTGTCCCTTCAGCTCCACTATGCTGATTATCGCCAACAACCTACACGAGAAAAGAAAGGGCGGTATTGATAAACAAAATATACTTAAATAGATTATACTCTGAATGTGATTCTATCATGCTCATATGTGTTATAAGGCAGTAAAAAAACTATATATGTGATTCTATCATGCTCATATGTGTTCTTAAGGCAGTAAAAAAACTCTATATGTGATTCTATCATGCTCATATGTGTTCTTAAGGCAGTAAAAAAACTTATATGTGATTCAATCATGCTCATATGTACTCTAAGGTAGTCAAAAAAATGTATATGTGATTCTACCATGCTCATATGTGTTCTAAGGCAGTAAAAAAACTTTATATGTGATTCAATCATGCTCATATGTGTTCTAAAGACAGTAAAAAACTGTTTTTGTGATTCTAAATTACCCATATATATGTGCTCTAAGGCAGCAAAAAAACTGTATATGCAACACCCCATTTAATTTTTTTGAAAATTCTAACAATTTTTTTTTTTTTTTAAACATTTAACTAGATAAATGAGGAGCTACTAAGAACTTCAATCTTATTCCATCATAACAAAGTCTATTACATCAAGTTCAAATATCCAGAAACATTAAACAGAAAAGTAATAGTGCCATGATCGCCTGACGATGCCGTCGCCCTCACTCTGATTGTACCTTTATGTCTTCACCTGAAAACAGTAAACCATAAATGAATCAGACTACCACTGTCTGAGTAAGTGATACAGTCCAAAATACATATGTGCACTGTCATGTGAACAAGTATGTATGAGTTATGATTTAACCGAAATTTAGTATTTATGTAACCATGCTTTTCTTTTTAAGTCCATCATGTCTAATGTGGTTGCTGAGTGAGAACTTCTATGATTTCAACTTCCTATGTATTGTTCTACTAGACTCCCATCGGTCTCATTTGTTATCACCACTTTTATTGGTTTGAATCTTCAGTTCATTCTTACCCTGTGGGTACGCACAGGCATTCGACATCGTAGCGGACCGAGATTATACGGGGGTTCATATGACCCGTATAACTAGCCGTACGGATACCCAAAAGGGGCACGGTGCTCGACCGAGAGAGATCCCCAATTGGCAAGAACTAGCATTGGATGCACCCATAATCTCTTCTGCAGAAGACTCGGACCCACCACCTAGGATTCACTGGTGGTCCTGGTCCCCTAACTCCGAGGACTGGGGACCGGGGGAGACGCCTTGCTCTCACAACAAAAAAAAAAATGTCCCACGGAGTGTGTACCACCCACTCTCTCCAAAGTGGACCATGGATCCGGTAACATACACTGTGATCCAGTGTACCCAGAATCCGGGAATCCAGTAACATACACCGCCATGGTGTACCCAGAAACCCAATAAGAACTAGTAACATATACCCATTTCGGTATACCCAGTTCTCATAAAACTTTTATTCTTTATGTTATCTTATTTATATGTATGGCTAACCTGACGAAGTTTTCTTATGCCAGTTAGCTTATCGGATTCACATGTCTCTCTATTGACATATAATTCTATCTCGTGTTATACTGTGTTCAAGTCATGCTCTACGTCCCCTTACCGGTGAACGAGCTTTCGAACTCTTCTGGTTCTTACAATCCTGTGCACTCCACCATGGTTTACCCACATGAATGGTTCTCATTAAGGAAGTGGCTATTACTAGCTCCTTTCACGTAATTCCTTATGCGACATACGGTGGAAAGGAAAAGACAATAAATATATATATATATATATATATATATATATATATATATATATATATATATATATATATATATATATATATATATATATATATATATATATATATATATATCAGCAGCTACGATTTGTGTAGCACCCCACCCATCCACTTCATCTAAGCCACCGTAACCGGTATGACCAGTCAAACCGATTGTTGGGGTAGTACCTACAACAATGGATTTAATCCGCTGACTCACCTCTGTGGGTTTGCCAACACAAGACGTTGATCGCTGTTGGACTCGGTTCTACCAACCACCAACACCCGGGTAGCCACTGAACGTGTACAGTCACACACCGAGGTACAGCAGCATCGCATCCATCACGCGACCCAAGTGGAACCTGTTCCAGGTTCGATTTCCACTCTGTTGGACCGACTGACAACCATTTATTTATTGCTTTGCCCTTTTTTTTTTTTTAAGTGACAAGGGTCACAACAATGGGACTGGTCTACTGAACCTGGCCCCAACATTAACAGGTTTATATTCTCCTACCCTAGTGGCTGTTCATTTTAAATGTTGAGATGGTTTGGGTAGAGTCCTAAGAAATTTGATGCTCAACTTAGATGCACCGCCTAACTTGGTTCATTGCTGCATTGAGTCATGTTTCAATGTCCCATTTAAGTGTTACTTGTTCAGCTTGACATCCTACGTTGCTGATCTGAACCCTTTTTTTCATTTTTTTCTTTTTTTTTACTCATTGTATATTTATTATATAGGTACATTGGTCGAACCCACTTTATCAAATATGCCATATTGTTAATAGTGTCTTTCCAGTTTATTCAGCCCTTAATTTCATAACCCAACTATTCATTCTCTATACAATCTTTGCATTTAACTAGAATGATATAGGTCCGAACTCTGCACTAACACCCTATCAACAACTCAACATGAATGAGTGCACATCCCCAACCAGAAACGTACAGGTCGACTTGGTCTGACCTGTGGCTTACAGTGTTATAAGGGCAACCCCACCTCAATGCATCCAAACCATAGGTTCGATGTGAGGCACCATCCGACCTCCGCCGTGGTTAGGCAAGTTGATTTGGGTACTAGCGTAACCCGAAGTCTAGAAATGTACATATGTACGTGCTTAAAAGTTTTATTTTCTATTGCTCCTCCAAAAACCGTGGAAGCAGAAACAAACAAAAAAACTAAATGTAGGCTGGTTCACGTATTATACACCATTCATCAAACCGAATGTTGAGGTATTTGTAAGCTACACTAGAATTTCAACTTCATTAAACGTGTTCTAGTGAAAACTCTTCACACGCATATGCGCTACAATAAAATGATGTTATCCATAACCTACTAGATCCTAAGGCGCTGCGCATAGGTAGAAAGAACTATGCCCCTTCCATGTATACGTTCAGGAATAAAACGAACTTATCTTAACGATTTGTCTAACAAAATGATTCACCTACGATATCAAATGACAAAACACACATATATGAAGGGACGGTAACACCTACCTCGTGAAGCTGTGTATTCGAAGGTATGGCGCTCTTCCTCCTTCCGAACGTCGGGTACCCACGTGCGAGCTCCTCGCCGGAATCAATGGTGGATGTCGTCAACTCTTGCACGGCTGGCTGGGGAGAATAGGCGTGAGGGAGGAGAAAACCTAAGGTGGGAGATGATGTGTTGGCTAGGGGAAAATTGGGGGGATTTGTGAGAGTAAAGAGAGAAGAACGAATTCCAAGGGCTCTCTTTTTTTTTTTTGTAAGCTCCAGCCCACCATCCGTTCCCAGCCCCTTAAAGTTTCAATTTTCGTAACTCCTCCCAGCCCACCATCCGAATTCCCAGATTTTCTTTCTTGTTTTTTTCATTTATTATTTGGTTGGGTTTCCCAATTGGGAAAAACGCCCAGCCCACTTTCCTTGGGCGCCACTCCTTCCCCATTTAAGTCGTCTTAAATGGGAAAGGTGAAACGCCCTTGTTATTAAATTGCAAAAAAAAATACGTTAATCGAATTATTTTGCAAAATACACTTTATCATAGGTGCCCCGGGGATTTGAACTGAGGTCCTCATCCCAAGGGGTAACGAGCCCCTCCAGTGCACCAACTTGCTTTTCGTTGCAATACCTTGCAACGCCAATGTATTTATCTTTGTAATGCCGAAATGACCCCATTAAATAATTTTCCTAAAATAAAACGTTATGTCACTCAGGGTGTTTGAACCTGTGACCCCAACTCTGTGAGTCGTCATCCTGCCCAATGCACCGACTCCTCTTTATTGGCACCTTCTTGCAACTAAAACTACTTAAATGATGAGTGACGTTTTAAATCGCGTAAGTATGACGTATAAAGTGGCGAGCGTACTGTTCATGAAGAACCAAGTCTCGAGAATTATAAATCAAATTCAAAATACCCATGACTAGTAAATCCCCGAATTTGGGACCCAAATGAGGAAAAACCTCTTTATTTCATGTGAATTACCTGAAAGCGTGTATAAATCGGGTATGGTTCTGACGATGGCGATATTCGCAAGAGATGATATTTTCGAGATGCACTTTGTGAATGTAGTTGAAATTGACAATTTGAAATTGGATTTTATTTTTTTTAAGTGGGTTTCGACTCCATCCAAGATCTAAATCCCTATATACTGTTCGAATCCGATTGTTGGATCCGTTTGATCCATTTGGATCGACTTTTCATCCTTTTATCGTATCCATTCCAACAATTTTAACCTTTATTAAATTTGAAAATTGTCAGAAATTTTGCAGGTTTTACATCCTTTCCCCCTAAAAAGAATTTCGTCCGCAAAATTCGTTACAAGTTAGATATAAACAGGTCAGGGTATCTCTCTTTCATTGCTTCTTCGGGCTCCCAGGTACATTCTTCGAGCCCATGGTGTTGCCAGCGAACTTTAACTAATGTGATGGTCTTATTTCTCATCACTCTTTCACGACGATCTACGATTTCCACGGGTCGCTCCTCTACCGTCAAGTCCTCTTGTACCTGTAGATCCTCGAATTGTATCACATGGAAGGGATCTGGCACATACTTTCGCAACATTGATATGTGAAATACATTGTGAATGTTTGCGAATTGCGGAGGTAATTCCACTCAATATGCCGTTTCGTCGATCCTCTCTAATATGCTGAATGGTCCTACATATCGAGGACTAAGCTTTCCCTTCTTACCAAACCGAAAAACACTCTTGGTTGGTGATACTTTCACAAATATCCTTTCTCCAACTTCAAATGCTAGTTCTCTGCGTCGCTGATCCGCGTAACTCTTTTGTCGACTTTGAGCGGCACGCAGTCTATGCTGGATCTTTTGGATTTGTTCTGTATAATGTTGGAGTATTATAGGGGATTCAATTGTTCTCTCTCCCACCTCATTCCAATGTACTGGCGATCTACAAGGTCGCCCATACAGAGCTTCAAACGGTGCCATTCCGATGCTTGCATGGTAACTATTGTTGTACGCGAACTCTGCTAGTACCACGTGAGTATCCCACTCACCTTTCCAATCCAACATGCAAGCCCTCAACATATCTTCCAATGTTTGTATGGTCCTTTCTGATTGTTTGTCCGTCTGGGGGTGAAAAGCTGTACTAAACTTTAATTTGGTACCCAGCGCAGACTGAAGTTGTCGCTACAATCGAGAAGTGAATCGAGGATCTCGATCGGAAATAATGGAGATTGGTACTCCATGCAATCTGACTATCTCTTGAATGTACAACTCCGTCAAGCTTTCCAATGATTGACCCTTCCTCATCGGCAGAAAATGCGCCGATTTGGTTAGTCTATCGACGATGACCCAAATGGCATCATGTTTTCTCCGTGTACGGGGTAATCCCATTATGAAGTCCATGGTTATGTTCTCCCACTTCCATTGAGGAATTTCCATCAATTGCATCATACCTCCGGGTCTCTGATGTTCAATCTTGACTTGTTGGCAAGTCAAACATTTCGCGACGTATCTAGCGATATCGCGTTTCATTCCGTTCCACCAATATCCGCGTTGTAGATCCTTGAACATTTTTGTACTTCCCGGGTGAATGGTGTATTTGCTTTTATGGGCTTCACCTAGTAATTCTTCTCTCAACTCTGGGTCGCTGGGGACCCATAGTCTTTCCCGCATCCATATGCTTCCATCCTCTCTTCGCCTGAATTCATTATCTTCTTGTTGAACCAGTGTCTCCATCTTCCCGTACTGAGGATCTTCCTTCTGCTTTGCTATCACCTTCTCTTTGAATTCTGGTTGTATAGTGAGATTATTCACTTTTATTGTGCCAGAGCTTGTTGTGAATGGACTCCATTCTGCAAGGTCTTCTATCAACTTCCATTCTATATTTATTAAACTGGCCAATCCACCGCCCGACTTTCGACTGAGAGCATCTGCTACGACGTTCGCTTTTCCTGGATGGTAGGAAAGGGTGAACTCATAATCTTTTATGAATTCGAGCCATCTCCGTTGTCTCATATTTAATTCTTTTTGCGAAAACAAATATTTTAAACTCTTATGATCTGTAAATATTTCGAATTGCTCACCATATAGGTAATGCCTCCATACTTTAAGATCGAACACTACTGCTGCTAACTCCAGGTCATGTGTAGGATAATTCCTCTCATGGGTCTTCAACTGCCTTGACGCATATGCTATGACCTTGTCATGTTGCATTAATACACAACCCAATCCGGTACCCGAAGCGTCAGTGTATACCACAAATCCACCGCTTCCCGAGGGTAACGTCAGCACAGGGGCTGTAGTCAGTTTTGTCTTGAGGGTCTGAAAACTCTCTTCACATTTTTCGCTCCAAACGAACTTCACACCTTTTCGTAAGAGCTTCGTCATTGGCATCGCGATTCTGGAGAAATCTTGAATAAACCGTCTATAATATCCTGCCAACCCGAGAAAACTCCTGATCTCGCTAACATTCTTTGGTGGAGCCCAATTAGTTACAGCCTCCACCTTTGCTGGATCCACCGAAACACCGTCCTTGGAGATAACGTGTCCAAGGAACATAACTTGGTCGAGCCAGAACTCGCACTTTGAAAATTTGGCATACAACTGGTGTTCTCGTAGAGTCTCCAGTACAGTCCTTAAATGCTCTCGATGTTCATTCACACTTTCTGAGTATATCAATATGTCGTCAATGAAAACAATGACAAAAGTGTCCAAGTATGGCCTAAAGACTCTATTCATCAAGTCCATGAAGGCAGCAGGGGCATTCGTGAGTCCAAAAGGCATCACGACGAATTCATAGTGGTCGTACCTAGTGCGGAAAGCTGATTTTGGAATATCTTCATCTTTAATTCTCAACTGATGATAGCCATATCTCAAGTCGATCTTTCAGAAGACCTTAGCATTCCTTAATTGATCAAATAGATCCTCAATGCGAGGTAATGGATATTTGTTTTTCACTGTCGCTTGATTGAGCATCCTGTAATCAATACAGAGTCTCATGGATCCATCCTTCTTTTTCACGAACAACACGGGCGCTCCCCATGGTGATATGCTTGGTCTTACGAACCCTCGATCCATCAGTTCTTGAAGTTGTTTCTTTAATTCTTCCAATTCTGCTGGCGCCATTCGGTAAGGTGCTCTGGAGATTGGCTTGGTACCTGGTACCAAGTCAATTCCGAATTCCACTTCTCGAGGTGGAGGTATCCCCGGTAGTTCATCCAGAAACACATCGGAAAAGTCTCTGACGATATCCAGATCGTGAATCTGGACCTTAACTTCACCTCCAATTATGTTTACTAGGAAAGCAGTATCTCCCCTCTGGACATACTTATTTGCTCTTAAGGCCGATATCATCTGCTGCTTGATGATTGGTCTCGAAAGGCGAAACCCAACTTCTGGTTCGTTCGGTCGGGATATGATCACCCTACCTTCTCTACACAAGATTCTGGCATAGTGTTCATACAACCAATCCATACCTAATATGACATCATATTCCGTCATATCGAGTAGGATTAGGTTTGCAAGCAGTGTTTGTTCTCCTAACACGACTGGTATGTTTGGCATGTAATTTACACATGGTTCATTGAACCCGATGGGATTATAAACTACCAATTCATGCTTCAGTGATTCAGTGGGTGCCCTAAGTTGTTTAGCAAAATTAACAGATATGAAAGAATGTGTTGCTCCACAATCAAAGAGTACTAAAGCGGCTTGTCCAGATATGAGAACTGTACCTTGGACCAAATCGCCCTTCTGAAGTTCTTCTGCCGAGGTCGCATAAACTCTCCCAACCATCTTCTTCTGATTTGCTTGCTGAGATGGCGGTGCCTGCAGTTGTGATTGTGGTTGTTGACCTCCACTTGCCCTTTTTGCATCATCTGCCTGTTTCTTGCGGCACTCCCTGATATAGTGCCCCAGTTTTCCACAGTAAAGGCAGCCGCCCGTCTCTCGAGGGCATTGTTGTCCCGTATGGAAACGGTTGCATTTCTGGCATCGCTGACCTTGGGTCTGAACCGTTTTATTTTCTCCGAAATGCCTTGGTTTCTTAGCATAGGGGTGAAACTTTTTCCCATTGAACTTCTTCTTGAATTCTGGCTTTTGCACTCCAGGGCGATTCTTCTGGAACTTCTGTCCTTCCTTCCAATCATCCTCAAGTAATGTAGCAACCTGGGTTGGTGACATTCACCGATATAAGTTAGGAATTTTTTTTTTCCATCAATTATCTATTAGTTGTGTTTTACCTGAATAGCCTCATCGAGGGTTTTTGGCCCTCGTGTATACAGGCGATTTCTGAGTCCTGCTTTCAGTCCTCGGGCAAATTTCATTGCCCGGTCTTCGTCCGTTGTGTATACATTGGGACAATAACGCTCTAGGCTGTGAAACTTCGTGATGTATTCTGCCAATGTCCTTTCTCCTTGTTGCAGGTCAAGAAATTCCTGCATCTTCTTGGTTCTCTCGTGTTTCGGAAAGTAGGTGTTGTTAAACACTTCCACGAACTGCGGCCATGTCACGGGTCCATTCTGAAACTTCACTGCATGGGTGTTTTCCCACCACTTCTCTGCATGTTCCTTCAGGCGATATGTGCCAAAATCTACCTGTCGTTCGGCCGGAACTTCCAACACTCGAAAAATCCTCTCTATTTCCCGCACCTAGGACTCCGCTGCTTCAGGATCGGTCTTTCCTAGAAACGCAGGTGGATCCATATCCATGAATTTCTTGTACGACATGGTCCCGATTGCATTCGATTTGTCATGGGCCACTTGTTGTAAGTTAGTGCCCATTTGTTGCATTGCTGTGGCCTGTTGGCCCACCACTCCAGCCAGGTTTTGCAGTGTCTCGAGAATATCGTTGCACCTGTTAGCCCATGCCATCTAATTGGCATAGACATAAAAAAATTTAGTGTTATAGTTATTCCATAACGTAGTGGTTTTCAGATACTCGATTAATGTTAAATATGGCCAAACCAAGCACAATTTTAGTGGATATATTTAAATTATATACTTACAGAGTGATGGCAGACCGTCGAGGCTGTCATGACTACTACTTTTCTGTCTGGCTCTGATACCATAATTGTAACACCCCATTTAATTTTTTTGAAAATTCTAACAAATTTTTTTTTTTAAACATTTAACTAGATAAATGAGGAGCTACTAAGAACTTCAATCTTATTCCATCATAACAAAGTCTATTACATCAAGTTCAAATATCCAGAAACATTAAACAGAAAAGTAATAGTGCCATGATCGCCTGACGATGCCGTCACCCTCACTCTGATTGTACCTTTATGTCTTCACCTGAAAACAGTAAACCATAAAGGAATCAGACTACCACTGTCTGAGTAAGTGATACAGTCCAAAATACATATGTGCAGTGTCATGTGAACAAGTATGTATGAGTTATGATTTAACCGAAATTTAGTATTTATGTAACCATGCTTTTCTTTTTAAGTCCATCATGTCTAATGTGGTTGCTGAGTGAGAACTTCTATGATTTCAACTTCCTATGTATTGTTCTACTAGACCCCCATCGGTCTCATTTGTTATCACCACTTTTATTGGTTTGAATCTTCAGTTCATTCTTACCCTGTGGGTACGCACAGGCATTCGACATCATAGCGGACCGAGATTATACGGGGGTTCATATGACCCGTATAACTAGCCGTACGGATACCCAAAAGGGGCACGGTGCTCGACCGAGAGAGATCCCCAATTGGAAAGAACTAGCATTGGATGCACCCATAATCTCTTCTGCAGAAGACTCACACCCACCACCTAGGATTCAATGGTGGTCCTGGTCCCCTAACTCCGAGGACTGGGGACCGGGGGAGACGCCTTGCTCTCACAACACAAAAAAAAATGTCCCACGGAGTGTGTACCACCCACTCTCTCCAAAGTGGACCATGGATCCGGTAACATACACTGTGATCCAGTGTACCCAGAATCCGGGAATCCAGTAACATACACCGCCTTGGTGTACCCAGAAACCCAATAAGAACTAGTAACATATACCCATTTCGGTATACCCAGTTCTCATAAAACTTTTATTCTTTATGTTATCTTATTTATATGTATGGCTAACCTGACGAAGTTTTCTTATGCCAGTTAGCTTATCGGATTCACATGTCTCTCTATTGACATATAATTCTATCTCGAGTTATACTGTGTTCAAGTCATGCTCTACGTCCCCTTACCGGTGAACGAGCTTTCGAACTCTTCTGGTTCTTACAATCCTGTGCACTCCACCATGGTTTACCCACATGAATGGTTCTCATTAAGGAAGTGGCTATTACTAGCTCCTTTCACGTAATTCCTTATGCGACATACGATGGAAAGGAAAAGACAATAAATATATATATATATATATATATATATATATATATATATATATATATATATATATATATATATATATATATATATATATATATATATATATATATATATATATATCAGCAGCTACGATTTGTGTAGCACCCCACCCATCCACTTCATCTAAGCCACCGTAACCGGTATGACCAATCAAACCGATTGTTGGGGTAGTACCTACAACAATGGATTTAATCCGCTGACTCACCTCTGTGGGTTTGCCAACACAAGACGTTGATCGCTGTTGGACTCGGTTCTACCAACCACCAACACCCGGGTAGCCACTGAACGTGTACAGTCACACACCGAGGTACAGCAGCATCGCATCCATCATGCGACCCAAGTGGAACCTGTTCCAGGTTCGATTTCCACTCTGCTGGACCGACTGACAACCATTTATTTATTTATTGCTTTGCCCTTTTTTTTTTTTTAAGTGACAAGGGTCACAACAATGGGACTGGTCTACTGAACCTGGCCCCAACATTAACAGGTTTATATTCTCCTACCCTAGTGGCTGTTCATTTTAAATGTTGAGATGGTTTGGGTAGAGTCCTAAGAAATTTGATGCTCAACTTAGATGCACCGCCTAACTTGGTTCATTGCTGCAATGAGTCATGTTTCAATGTCCCATTTAAGTGTTACTTGTTCAGCTTGACATCCTACGTTGCTGATCTGAACCCTTTTTTTTTTTTTTTTACTCATTGTATATTTATTATATAGGTACATTGGTCGAACCCACTTTATCAAATATGCCATATTGTCAATAGTGTCTTTCCAGTTTATTCAGCCCTTAATTTCATAACCCAACTATTCATTCTCTATACAATCTTTGCATTTAACTAGAATGATATAGGTCCGAACTCTGCACTAACACCCTATCAACAACTCAACATGAATGAGTGCACATCCCCAACCAGAAACGTACAGGTCGACTTGGTCTGACCTGTGGCTTACAGTGTTATAAGGGCAACCCCACCTCAATGCATCCAAACCATAGGTTCGATGTGAGGCACCATCCGACCTCCGCCGTGGTTAGGCAAGTTGATTTGGGTACTAGCGTAACCCGAAGTCTAGAAATGTACATATGTACGTGCTTAAAAGTTTTATTTTCTATTGCTCCTCCAAAAACCGTGGAAGCAGAAACAAACAAAAAAACTAAATGTAGGCTGGTTCACGTATTATACACCATTCATCAAACCGAATGTTGAGGTATTTGTAAGCTACACTAGAATTTCAACTTCATTAAACGTGTTCTAGTGAAAACTCTTCACACGCATATGCGCTACAATAAAATGATGTTATCCATAACCTACTAGATCCTAAGGCGCTGCGCATAGGTAGAAAGAACTATGCCCCTTCCATGTATACGTTCAGGAATAAAACGAACTTATCTTAACGATTTGTCTAACAAAATGATTCACCTACGATATCAAATGACAAAACACACATATATGAAGGGACGGTAACACCTACCTCGTGAAGCTGTGTATTCGAAGGTATGGCGCTCTTCCTCCTTCCGGACGTCGGGTACCCACGTGCGAGCTCCTCGCCGGAATCAATGGTGGATGTCGTCAACTCTTGCACGGCTGGCTGGGGAGAATAGGCGTGAGGGAGGGGAAAACCTAAGGTGGGAGATGATGTGTTGGCTAGGGGAAAATTGGGGGGATTTGTGAGAGTAAAGAGAGAAGAACGAATTCCAAGGGCTCTCTTTTTTTTTTTTGTAAGCTCCAGCCCACCATCCGTTCCCAGCCCCTTAAAGTTTCAATTTTCGTAACTCCTCCCAGCCCACCATCCGAATTCCCAGATTTTCTTTCTTGTTTTTTTCATTTATTATTTGGTTGGGTTTCCCAATTGGGAAAAACGCCCAGCCCTCTTTCCTTGGGCGCCACCCCTTCCCCATTTAAGTCGTCTTAAATGGGAAAGGTGAAACGCCCCTGTTATTAAATTGCAAAAAAAAATACGTTAATCGAATTATTTTGCAAAATACACTTTATCATAGGTGCCCCGGGGATTTGAACTGAGGTCCTCATCCCAAGGGGTAACGAGCCCCTCCAGTGCACCAACTTGCTTTTCGTTGCAATACCTTGCAACGCCAATGTATTTATCTTTGTAATGCCGAAATGACCCCATTGAATAATTTTCCTAAAATAAAACGTTATGTCACTCAGGGTGTTTGAACCTGTGACCCCAACTCTGTGAGTCGTCATCCTGCCCAATGCACCGACTCCTCTTTATTGGCACCTTCTTGCAACTAAAACTACTTAAATGATGAGTGACGTTTTAAATCGCGTAAGTATGACGTATAAAGTGGCGAGCGTACTGTTCATGAAGAACCAAGTCTCGAGAATTATAAATCAAATTCAAAATACCCATGACTAGTAAATCCCCGAATTTGGGACCCAAATGAGGAAAAACCTCTTTATTTCATGTGAATTACCTGAAAGCGTGTATAAATCGGGTATGGTTCTGACGATGGCGATATTCGCAAGAGATGATATTTTCGAGATGCACTTTGTGAATGTAGTTGAAATTGACAATTTGAAATTGGATTTTATTTTTTTTAAGTGGGTTTCGACTCCATCCAAGATCTAAATCCCTATATACTGTTCGAATCCGATTGTTGGATCCGTTTGATCCATTTGGATCGACTTTTCATCCTTTTATCGTATCCATTCCAACAATTTTAACCTTTATTAAATTTGAAAATTGTCAGAAATTTTGCAGGTTTTACATCCTTTCCCCCTAAAAAGAATTTCGTCCGCAAAATTCGTTACAAGTTAGATATAAACAGGTCAGGGTATCTCTCTTTCATTGCTTCTTCGGGCTCCCAGGTACATTCTTCGAGCCCATGGTGTTGCCAGCGAACTTTAACTAATGTGATGGTCTTATTTCTCATCACTCTTTCACGACGATCTACGATTTCCACGGGTCGCTCCTCTACCGTCAAGTCCTCTTGTACCTGTAGATCCTCGAATTGTATCACATGGAAGGGATCTGGCACATACTTTCGCAACATTGATATGTGAAATACATTGTGAATGTTTGCGAATTGCGGAGGTAATTCCACTCAATATGCCGTTTCGTCGATCCTCTCTAATATGCTGAATGGTCCTACATATCGAGGACTAAGCTTTCCCTTCTTACCAAACCGAAAAACACTCTTGGTTGGTGATACTTTCACAAATATCCTTTCTCCAACTTCAAATGCTAGCTCTCTGCGTCGCTGATCCGCGTAACTCTTTTGTCGACTTTGAGCGGCACGCAGTCTATGCTGGATCTTTTGGATTTGTTCTGTATAATGTTGGAGTATTATAGGGGATTCAATTGTTCTCTCTCCCACCTCATTCCAATGTACTGGCGATCTACAAGGTCGCCCATACAGAGCTTCAAACGGTGTCATTCCGATGCTTGCATGGTAACTATTGTTGTACGCGAACTCTGCTAGCACCACGTGAGTATCCCACTCACCTTTCCAATCCAACATGCAAGCCCTCAACATATCTTCCAATGTTTGTATGGTCCTTTCTGATTGTTTGTCCGTCTGGGGGTGAAAAGCTGTACTAAACTTTAATTTGGTACCCAGCGCAGACTGAAGTTGTCGCCACAATCGAGAAGTGAATCGAGGATCTCGATCGGAAATAATGGAGATTGGTACTCCATGCAATCTGACTATCTCTTGAATGTACAACTCCGTCAAGCTTTCCAATGATTGACCCTTCCTCATCGGCAGAAAATGCGCCGATTTGGTTAGTCTATCGACGATGACCCAAATGGCATCATGTTTTCTCCGTGTACGGGGTAATCCCATTATGAAGTCCATGGTTATGTTCTCCCACTTCCATTGAGGAATTTCCATCAATTGCATCATACCTCCGGGTCTCTGATGTTCAATCTTGACTTGTTGGCAAGTCAAACATTTCGCGACGTATCTAGCGATATCGCGTTTCATTCCGTTCCACCAATATCCGCGTTGTAGATCCTTGAACATTTTTGTACTTCCCGGGTGAATGGTGTATTTGCTTTTATGGGCTTCACCTAGTAATTCTTCTCTCAACTCTGGGTCGCTGGGGACCCATAGTCTTTCCCGCATCCATATGCTTCCATCCTCTCTTCGC
This sequence comes from Nuphar pumila, assembly GCF_984573655.1. Classification (NCBI taxonomy): domain Eukaryota; kingdom Viridiplantae; phylum Streptophyta; class Magnoliopsida; order Nymphaeales; family Nymphaeaceae; genus Nuphar; species Nuphar pumila. The sequence goes on along the minus strand of NC_143253.1, from coordinate 51,965,425 downwards.
CTGAATTCATTATCTTCTTGTTGAACCAGTGTCTCCATCTTCCCGTACTGAGGATCTTCCTTCTGCTTTGCTATCACCTTCTCTTTGAATTCTGGTTGTATAGTGAGATTATTCACTTTTATTGTGCCAGAGCTTGTTGTGAATGGACTCCATTCAGAAAGGTCTTCTATCAACTTCCATTCTATATTTATTAAACTGGCCAATCCACCGCCCGACTTTCGACTGAGAGCATCTGCTACGACGTTCGCTTTTCCTGGATGGTAGGAAAGGGTGAACTCATAATCTTTTATGAATTCGAGCCATCTCCATTGTCTCATATTTAATTCTTTTTGCGAAAACAAATATTTTAAACTCTTATGATCTGTAAATATTTCGAATTGCTCACCATATAGGTAATGCCTCCATACTTTAAGATCGAACACTACTGCTGCTAACTCCAGGTCATGTGTAGGATAATTCCTCTCATGGGTCTTCAACTGCCTTGACGCATATGCTATGACCTTGTCATGTTGCATTAATACACAACCCAATCCGGTACCCGAAGCGTCAGTGTATACCACAAATCCACCGCTTCCCGAGGGTAACGTCAGCACAGGGGCTGTAGTCAGTTTTGTCTTGAGGGTCTGAAAACTCTCTTCACATTTTTCGCTCCAAACGAACTTCACACCTTTTCGTAAGAGCTTCGTCATTGGCATCGCGATTCTGGAGAAATCTTGAATAAACCGTCTATAATATCCTGCCAACCCGAGAAAACTCCTGATCTCGCTAACATTCTTTGGTGGAGCCCAATTAGTTACAGCCTCCACCTTTGCTGGATCCACCAAAACACCGTCCTTGGAGATAACGTGTCCAAGGAACATAACTTGGTCGAGCCAGAACTCGCACTTTGAAAATTTGGCATACAACTGGTGTTCTCGTAGAGTCTCCAGTACAGTCCTTAAATGCTCTCGATGTTCATTCACACTTTCTGAGTATATCAATATGTCGTCAATGAAAACAATGACAAAAGTGTCCAAGTATGGCCTAAAGACTCTATTCATCAAGTCCATGAAGGCAGCAGGGGCATTCGTGAGTCCAAAAGGCATCACGACGAATTCATAGTGGTCGTACCTAGTGCGGAAAGCTGATTTTGGAATATCTTCATCTTTAATTCTCAACTGATGATAGCCATATCTCAAGTCGATCTTTCAGAAGACCTTAGCATTCCTTAATTGATCAAATAGATCCTCAATGCGAGGTAATGGATATTTGTTTTTCACTGTCGCTTGATTGAGCATCCTGTAATCAATACAGAGTCTCATGGATCCATCCTTCTTTTTCACGAACAACACGGGCGCTCCCCATGGTGATATGCTTGGTCTTACGAACCCTCGATCCATCAGTTCTTGAAGTTGTTTCTTTAATTCTTCCAATTCTGCTGGCGCCATTCGGTAAGGTGCTCTGGAGATTGGCTTGGTACCTAGTACCAAGTCAATTCCGAATTCCACTTCTCGAGGTGGAGGTATCCTCGGTAGTTCATCCGGAAACACATCGGAAAAGTCTCTGACGATATCCAGATCGTGAATCTGGACCTTAACTTCACCTCCAATTATGTTTACTAGGAAAGCAGTATCTCCCCTCTGGACATACTTATTTGCTCTTAAGGCCGATATCATCTGCTGCTTGATGATTGGTCTCGAAAGGCGAAACCCAACTTCTGGTTCGTTCGGTCGGGATATGATCACCCTACCTTCTCTACACAAGATTCTGGCATAGTGTTCATACAACCAATCCATACCTAATATGACATCATATTCCGTCATATCGAGTAGGATTAGGTTTGCAAGCAGTGTTTGTTCTCCTAACACGACTGGTATGTTTGGCATGTAATTTACACATGGTTCATTGAACCCGATGGGATTATAAACTACCAATTTATGCTTCAGTGATTCAGTGGGTGCCCTAAGTTGTTTAGCAAAATTAACAGATATGAAAGAATGTGTTGCTCCACAATCAAAGAGTACTAAAGCGGCTTGTCCAGATATGAGAACTGTACCTTGGACCAAATCGCCCTTCTGAAGTTCTTCTGCCGAGGTCGCATAAACTCTCCCAACCATCTTCTTCTGATTTGCTTGCTGAGATGGCGGTGCCTGCAGTTGTGATTGTGGTTGTTGACCTCCACTTGCCCTTTTTGCATCATCTGCCTGTTTCTTGCGGCACTCCCTGATATAGTGCCCCAGTTTTCCACAGTAAAGGCAGCCGCCCGTCTCTCGAGGGCATTGTTGTCCCGTATGGAAACGGTTGCATTTCTGGCATCGCTGACCTTGGGTCTGAACCGTTTTATTTTCTCCGGAATGCCTTGGTTTCTTAGCATAGGGGTGAAACTTTTTCCCATTGAACTTCTTCTTGAATTCTGGCTTTTGCACTCCAGGGCGATTCTTCTGGAACTTCTGTCCTTCCTTCCAATCATCCTCAAGTAATGTAGCAACCTGGGTTGGTGACATTCACCGATATAAGTTAGGAAATTTTTTTTTCCATCAATTATCTATTAGTTGTGTTTTACCTGAATAGCCTCATCGAGGGTTTTTGGCCCTCGTGTATACAGGCGATTTCTGAGTCCTGCTTTCAGTCCTCGGGCAAATTTCATTGCCCGGTCTTCGTCCGTTGTGTATACATTGGGACAATAACGCTCTAGGCTGTGAAACTTCGTGATGTATTCTGCCAATGTCCTTTCTCCTTGTTGCAGGTCAAGAAATTCCTGCATCTTCTTGGTTCTCTCGTGTTTCGGAAAGTAGGTGTTGTTAAACACTTCCACGAACTGCGGCCATGTCACGGGTCCATTCTGAAACTTCACTGCATGGGTGTTTTCCCACCACTTCTCTGCATGTTCCTTCAGGCGATATGTGCCAAAATCTACCTGTCGTTCGGCCGGAACTTCCAACACTCGAAAAATCCTCTCTATTTCCCGCACCTAGGACTCCGCTGCTTCAGGATCGGTCTTTCCTAGAAACGCAGGTGGATCCATATCCATGAATTTCTTGTACGACATGGTCCCGATTGCATTCGATTTGTCATGGGCCACTTGTTGTAAGTTAGTGCCCATTTGTTGCATTGCTGTGGCCTGTTGGCCCACCACTCCAGCCAGGTTTTGCAGTGTCTCGAGAATATCGTTGCACCTGTTAGCCCATGCCATCTAATTGGCATAGACATAAAAAAATTTAGTGTTATAGTTATTCCATAACGTAGTGGTTTTCAGATACTCGATTAATGTTAAATATGGCCAAACCAAGCACAATTTTAGTGGATATATTTAAATTATATACTTACAGAGTGATGGCAGACCGTCGAGGCTGTCATGACTACTACTTTTCTGTCTGGCTCTGATACCATAATTGTAACACCCCATTTAATTTTTTTGAAAATTCTAACAAATTTTTTTTTTTAAACATTTAACTAGATAAATGAGGAGCTACTAAGAACTTCAATCTTATTCCATCATAACAAAGTCTATTACATCAAGTTCAAATATCCAGAAACATTAAACAGAAAAGTAATAGTGCCATGATCGCCTGACGATGCCGTCGCCCTCACTCTGATTGTACCTTTATGTCTTCACCTGAAAACAGTAAACCATAAAGGAATCAGACTACCACTGTCTGAGTAAGTGATACAGTCCAAAATACATATGTGCAGTGTCATGTGAACAAGTATGTATGAGTTATGATTTAACCGAAATTTAGTATTTATGTAACCATGCTTTTCTTTTTAAGTCCATCATGTCTAATGTGGTTGCTGAGTGAGAACTTCTATGATTTCAACTTCCTATGTATTGTTCTACTAGACCCCCATCGGTCTCATTTGTTATCACCACTTTTATTGGTTTGAATCTTCAGTTCATTCTTACCCTGTGGGTACGCACAGGCATTCGACATCATAGCGGACCGAGATTATACGGGGGTTCATATGACCCGTATAACTAGCCGTACGGATACCCAAAAGGGGCACGGTGCTCGACCGAGAGAGATCCCCAATTGGAAAGAACTAGCATTGGATGCACCCATAATCTCTTCTGCAGAAGACTCACACCCACCACCTAGGATTCACTGGTGGTCCTGGTCCCCTAACTCCGAGGACTGGGGACCGGGGGAGACGCCTTGCTCTCACAACACAAAAAAAAATGTCCCACGGAGTGTGTACCACCCACTCTCTCCAAAGTGGACCATGGATCCGGTAACATACACTGTGATCCAGTGTACCCAGAATCCGGGAATCCAGTAACATACACCGCCTTGGTGTACCCAGAAACCCAATAAGAACTAGTAACATATACCCATTTCGGTATACCCAGTTCTCATAAAACTTTTATTCTTTATGTTATCTTATTTATATGTATGGCTAACCTGACGAAGTTTTCTTATGCCAGTTAGCTTATCGGATTCACATGTCTCTCTATTGACATATAATTCTATCTCGAGTTATACTGTGTTCAAGTCATGCTCTACGTCCCCTTACCGGTGAACGAGCTTTCGAACTCTTCTGGTTCTTACAATCCTGTGCACTCCACCATGGTTTACCCACATGAATTGTTCTCATTAAGGAAGTGGCTATTACTAGCTCCTTTCACGTAATTCCTTATGCGACATACGGTGGAAAGGAAAAGACAATAAATATATATATATATATCAGCAGCTACGATTTGTGTAGCACCCCACCCATCCACTTCATCTAAGCCACCGTAACCGGTATGACCAGTCAAACCGATTGTTGGGGTAGTACCTACAACAATGGATTTAATCCGCTGACTCACCTCTGTGGGTTTGCCAACACAAGACGTTGATCGCTGTTGGACTCGGTTCTACCAACCACCAACACCCGGGTAGCCACTGAACGTGTACAGTCACACACCGAGGTACAGCAGCATCGCATCCATCACGCGACCCAAGTGGAACCTGTTCCAGGTTCGATTTCCACTCTGCTGGACCGACTGACAACCATTTATTTATTTATTGCTTTGCCCTTTTTTTTTTTTTAAGTGACAAGGGTCACAACAATGGGACTGGTCTACTGAACCTGGCCCCAACATTAACAGGTTTATATTCTCCTACCCTAGTGGCTGTTCATTTTAAATGTTGAGATGGTTTGGGTAGAGTCCTAAGAAATTTGATGCTCAACTTAGATGCACCGCCTAACTTGGTTCATTGCTGCATTGAGTCATGTTTCAATGTCCCATTTAAGTGTTACTTGTTCAGCTTGACATCCTACGTTGCTGATCTGAACCCTTTTTTTTTTTTTTTTACTCATTGTATATTTATTATATAGGTACATTGGTCGAACCCACTTTATCAAATATGCCATATTGTCAATAGTGTCTTTCCAGTTTATTCAGCCCTTAATTTCATAACCCAACTATTCATTCTCTATACAATCTTTGCATTTAACTAGAATGATATAGGTCCGAACTCTGCACTAACACCCTATCAACAACTCAACATGAATGAGTGCACATCCCCAACCAGAAACGTATAGGTCGACTTGGTCTGACCTGTGGCTTACAGTGTTATAAGGGCAACCCCACCTCAATGCATCCAAACCATAGGTTCGATGTGAGGCACCATCCGACCTCCGCCGTGGTTAGGCAAGTTGATTTGGGTACTAGCGTAACCCGAAGTCTAGAAATGTACATATGTACGTGCTTAAAAGTTTTATTTTCTATTGCTCCTCCAAAAACCGTGGAAGCAGAAACAAACAAAAAAACTAAATGTAGGCTGGTTCACGTATTATACACCATTCATCAAACCGAATGTTGAGGTATTTGTAAGCTACACTAGAATTTCAACTTCATTAAACGTGTTCTAGTGAAAACTCTTCACACGCATATGCGCTACAATAAAATGATGTTATCCATAACCTACTAGATCCTAAGGCGCTGCGCATAGGTAGAAAGAACTATGCCCCTTCCATGTATACGTTCAGGAATAAAACGAACTTATCTTAACGATTTGTCTAACAAAATGATTCACCTACGATATCAAATGACAAAACACACATATATGAAGGGACGGTAACACCTACCTCGTGAAGCTGTGTATTCGAAGGTATGGCGCTCTTCCTCCTTCCGGACGTCGGGTACCCACGTGCGAGCTCCTCGCCGGAATCAATGGTGGATGTCGTCAACTCTTGCACGGCTGGCTGGGGAGAATAGGCGTGAGGGAGGGGAAAACCTAAGGTGGGAGATGATGTGTTGGCTAGGGGAAAATTGGGGGGATTTGTGAGAGTAAAGAGAGAAGAACGAATTCCAAGGGCTCTCTTTTTTTTTTTTGTAAGCTCCAGCCCACCATCCGTTCCCAGCCCCTTAAAGTTTCAATTTTCGTAACTCCTCCCAGCCCACCATCCGAATTCCCAGATTTTCTTTCTTGTTTTTTTCATTTATTATTTGGTTGGGTTTCCCAATTGGGAAAAACGCCCAGCCCTCTTTCCTTGGGCGCCACCCCTTCCCCATTTAAGTCGTCTTAAATGGGAAAGGTGAAACGCCCCTGTTATTAAATTGCAAAAAAAAATACGTTAATCGAATTATTTTGCAAAATACACTTTATCATAGGTGCCCCGGGGATTTGAACTGAGGTCCTCATCCCAAGGGGTAACGAGCCCCTCCAGTGCACCAACTTGCTTTTCGTTGCAATACCTTGCAACGCCAATGTATTTATCTTTGTAATGCCGAAATGACCCCATTAAATAATTTTCCTAAAATAAAACGTTATGTCACTCAAGGTGTTTGAACCTGTGACCCCAACTCTGTGAGTCGTCATCCTGCCCAATGCACCAACTCCTCTTTATTGGCACCTTCTTGCAACTAAAACTACTTAAATGATGAGTGACGTTTTAAATCGCGTAAGTATGACGTATAAAGTGGCGAGCGTACTGTTCATGAAGAACCAAGTCTCGAGAATTATAAATCAAATTCAAAATACCCATGACTAGTAAATCCCCGAATTTGGGACCCAAATGAGGAAAAACCTCTTTATTTCATGTGAATTACCTGAAAGCGTGTATAAATCGGGTATGGTTCTGACGATGGCGATATTCGCAAGAGATGATATTTTCGAGATGCACTTTGTGAATGTAGTTGAAATTGACAATTTGAAATTGGATTTTATTTTTTTTAAGTGGGTTTCGACTCCATCCAAGATCTAAATCCCTATATACTGTTCGAATCCGATTGTTGGATCCGTTTGATCCATTTGGATCGACTTTTCATCCTTTTATCGTATCCATTCCAACAATTTTAACCTTTATTAAATTTGAAAATTGTCAGAAATTTTGCAGGTTTTACATCCTTTCCCCCTAAAAAGAATTTCGTCCGCAAAATTCGTTACAAGTTAGATATAAACAGGTCAGGGTATCTCTCTTTCATTGCTTCTTCGGGCTCCCAGGTACATTCTTCGAGCCCATGGTGTTGCCAGCGAACTTTAACTAATGTGATGGTCTTATTTCTCATCACTCTTTCACGACGATCTACGATTTCCACGGGTCGCTCCTCTACCGTCAAGTCCTCTTGTACCTGTAGATCCTCGAATTGTATCACATGGAAGGGATCTGGCACATACTTTCGCAACATTGATATGTGAAATACATTGTGAATGTTTGCGAATTGCGGAGGTAATTCCACTCAATATGCCGTTTCGTCGATCCTCTCTAATATGCTGAATGGTCCTACATATCGAGGACTAAGCTTTCCCTTCTTACCAAACCGAAAAACACTCTTGGTTGGTGATACTTTCACAAATATCCTTTCTCCAACTTCAAATGCTAGCTCTCTGCGTCGCTGATCCGCGTAACTCTTTTGTCGACTTTGAGCGGCACGCAGTCTATGCTGGATCTTTTGGATTTGTTCTGTATAATGTTGGAGTATTATAGGGGATTCAATTGTTCTCTCTCCCACCTCATTCCAATGTACTGGCGATCTACAAGGTCGCCCATACAGAGCTTCAAACGGTGTCATTCCGATGCTTGCATGGTAACTATTGTTGTACGCGAACTCTGCTAGCACCACGTGAGTATCCCACTCACCTTTCCAATCCAACATGCAAGCCCTCAACATATCTTCCAATGTTTGTATGGTCCTTTCTGATTGTTTGTCCGTCTGGGGGTGAAAAGCTGTACTAAACTTTAATTTGGTACCCAGCGCAGACTGAAGTTGTCGCCACAATCGAGAAGTGAATCGAGGATCTCGATCGGAAATAATGGAGATTGGTACTCCATGCAATCTGACTATCTCTTGAATGTACAACTCCGTCAAGCTTTCCAATGATTGACCCTTCCTCATCGGCAGAAAATGCGCCGATTTGGTTAGTCTATCGACGATGACCCAAATGGCATCATGTTTTCTCCGTGTACGGGGTAATCCCATTATGAAGTCCATGGTTATGTTCTCCCACTTCCATTGAGGAATTTCCATCAATTGCATCATACCTCCGGGTCTCTGATGTTCAATCTTGACTTGTTGGCAAGTCAAACATTTCGCGACGTATCTAGCGATATCGCGTTTCATTCCGTTCCACCAATATCCGCGTTGTAGATCCTTGAACATTTTTGTACTTCCCGGGTGAATGGTGTATTTGCTTTTATGGGCTTCACCTAGTAATTCTTCTCTCAACTCTGGGTCGCTGGGGACCCATAGTCTTTCCCGCATCCATATGCTTCCATCCTCTCTTCGCCTGAATTCATTATCTTCTTGTTGAACCAGTGTCTCCATCTTCCCGTACTGAGGATCTTCCTTCTGCTTTGCTATCACCTTCTCTTTGAATTCTGGTTGTATAGTGAGATTATTCACTTTTATTGTGCCAGAGCTTGTTGTGAATGGACTCCATTCAGAAAGGTCTTCTATCAACTTCCATTCTATATTTATTAAACTGGCCAATCCACCGCCCGACTTTCGACTGAGAGCATCTGCTACGACGTTCGCTTTTCCTGGATGGTAGGAAAGGGTGAACTCATAATCTTTTATGAATTCGAGCCATCTCCGTTGTCTCATATTTAATTCCTTTTGCGAAAACAAATATTTTAAACTCTTATGATCTGTAAATATTTCGAATTGCTCACCATATAGGTAATGCCTCCATACTTTAAGATCGAACACTACTGCTGCTAACTCCAGGTCATGTGTAGGATAATTCCTCTCATGGGTCTTCAACTGCCTTGACGCATATGCTATGACCTTGTCATGTTGCATTAATACACAACCCAATCCGGTACCCGAAGCGTCAGTGTATACCACAAATCCACCGCTTCCCGAGGGTAACGTCAGCACAGGGGCTGTAGTCAGTTTTGTCTTGAGGGTCTGAAAACTCTCTTCACATTTTTCGCTCCAAACGAACTTCACACCTTTTCGTAAGAGCTTCGTCATTGGCATCGCGATTCTGGAGAAATCTTGAATAAACCGTCTATAATATCCTGCCAACCCGAGAAAACTCCTGATCTCGCTAACATTCTTTGGTGGAGCCCAATTAGTTACAGCCTCCACCTTTGCTGGATCCACCGAAACACCGTCCTTGGAGATAACGTGTCCAAGGAACATAACTTGGTCGAGCCAGAGCTCGCACTTTGAAAACTTGGCATACAACTGGTGTTCTCGTAGAGTCTCCAATACAGTCCTTAAATGCTCTCGATGTTCATTCACACTTTCTGAGTATATCAATATGTCGTCAATGAAAACAATGACAAAAGTGTCCAAGTATGGCCTAAAGACTCTATTCATCAAGTCCATGAAGGCAGCAGGGGCATTCGTGAGTCCAAAAGGCATCACGACGAATTCATAGTGGTCGTACCTAGTGCGAAAAGCTGATTTTGGAATATCTTCATCTTTAATTCTCAACTGATGATAGCCATATCTCAAGTCGATCTTTCAGAAGACCTTAGCATTCCTTAATTGATCAAATAGATCCTCAATGCGAGGTAATGGATATTTGTTTTTCACTGTCGCTTGATTGAGCATCCTGTAATCAATACAGAGTCTCATGGATCCATCCTTCTTTTTCACGAACAACACGGGCGCTCCCCATGGTGATATGCTTGGTCTTACGAACCCTCGATCTATCAGTTCTTGAAGTTGTTTCTTTAATTCTTCCAATTCTGCTGGCGCCATTCGGTAAGGTGCTCTGGAGATTGGCTTGGTACCTAGTACCAAGTCAATTCCGAATTCCACTTCTCGAGGTGGAGGTAACCTCGGTAGTTCATCCGGAAACACATCGGAAAAGTCTCTGACGATATCCAGATCGTGAATCTGGACCTTAACTTCACCTCCAATTATGTTTACTAGGAAAGCAGTATCTCCCCTCTGGACATACTTATTTGCTCTTAAGGCCGATATCATCTGCTGCTTGATGATTGGTCTCGAAAGGCGAAACCCAACTTCTGGTTCGTTCGGTCGGGATATGATCACCCTACCTTCTCTACACAAGATTCTGGCATAGTGTTCATACAACCAATCCATACCTAATATGACATCATATTCCGTCATATCGAGTAGGATTAGGTTTGCAAGCAGTGTTTGTTCTCCTAACACGACTGGTATGTTTGGCATGTAATTTACACATGGTTCATTGAACCCGATGGGATTATAAACTACCAATTCATGCTTCAGTGATTCAGTGGGTGCCCTAAGTTGTTTAGCAAAATTAACAGATATGAAAGAATGTGTTGCTCCACAATCAAAGAGTACTAAAGCGGCTTGTCCAGATATGAGAACTGTACCTTGGACCAAATCGCCCTTCTGAAGTTCTTCTGCCGAGGTCGCATAAACTCTCCCAACCATCTTCTTCTGATTTGCTTGCTGAGATGGCGGTGCCTGCAGTTGTGATTGTGGTTGTTGACCTCCACTTGCCCTTTTTGCATCATCTGCCTGTTTCTTGCGGCACTCCCTGATATAGTGCCCCAGTTTTCCACAGTAAAGGCAGCCGCCCGTCTCTCGAGGGCATTGTTGTCCCGTATGGAAACGGTTGCATTTCTGGCATCGCTGACCTTGGGTCTGAACCGTTTTATTTTCTCCGGAATGCCTTGGTTTCTTAGCATAGGGGTGAAACTTTTTCCCACTGAACTTCTTCTTGAATTCTGGCTTTTGCACTCCAGGGCGATTCTTCTGGAACTTCTGTCCTTCCTTCCAATCATCCTCAAGTAATGTAGCAACCTGGGTTGGTGACATTCACCGATATAAGTTAGGAATTTTTTTTTTCCATCAATTATCTATTAGTTGTGTTTTACCTGAATAGCCTCATCGAGGGTTTTTGGCCCTCGTGTATACAGGCGATTTCTGAGTCCTGCTTTCAGTCCTTGGGCAAATTTCATTGCCCGGTCTTCGTCCGTTGTGTATACATTGGGACAATAACGCTCTAGGCTGTGAAACTTCGTGATGTATTCTGCCAATGTCCTTTCTCCTTGTTGCAGGTCAAGAAATTCCTGCATCTTCTTGGTTCTCTCGTGTTTCGGAAAGTAGGTGTTGTTAAACACTTCCACGAACTGCGGCCATGTCACAGGTCCATTCTGAAACTTCACTGCATGGGTGTTTTCCCACCACTTCTCTGCATGTTCCTTCAGGCGATATGTGCCAAAATCTACCTGTCGTTCGGCCGGAACTTCCAACACTCGAAAAATCCTCTCTATTTCCCGCACCTAGGACTCCACTGCTTCAGGATCGGTCTTTGCTAGAAACGCAGATGGATCCATATCCATGAATTTCTTGTACGACATGGTCCCGATTGCATTCGATTTGTCATGGGCCACTTGTTGTAAGTTAGTGCCCATTTGTTGCATTGCTGTGGCCTGTTGGCCCACCACTCCAGCCAGGTTTTGCAGTGTCTCGAGAATATCGTTGCACCTGTTAGCCCATGCCATCTAATTGGCATAGACATAAAAAAATTTAGTGTTATAGTTATTCCATAACGTAGTGGTTTTCAGATACTCGATTAATGTTAAATATGGCCAAACCAAGCACAATTTTAGTGGATATATTTAAATTATATACTTACAGAGTGATGGCAGACCGTCGAGGCTGTCATGACTACTACTTTTCTGTCTGGCTCTGATACCATAATTGTAACACCCCATTTAATTTTTTTGAAAATTCTAACAATTTTTTTTTTTAAACATTTAACTAGATAAATGAGGAGCTACTAAGAACTTCAATCTTATTCCATCATAACAAAGTCTATTACATCAAGTTCAAATATCCAGAAACATTAAACAGAAAAGTAATAGTGCCATGATCGCCTGACGATGCCGTCGCCCTCACTCTGATTGTACCTTTATGTCTTCACTTGAAAACAGTAAACCATAAAGGAATCAGACTACCACTGTCTGAGTAAGTGATACAGTCCAAAATACATATGTGCAGTGTCATGTGAACAAGTATGTATGAGTTATGATTTAACCGAAATTTAGTATTTATGTAACCATGCTTTTCTTTTTAAGTCCATCATGTCTAATGTGGTTGCTGAGTGAGAACTTCTATGATTTCAACTTCCTATGTATTGTTCTACTAGACCCCCATCGGTCTCATTTGTTATCACCACTTTTATTGGTTTGAATCTTCAGTTCATTCTTACCCTGTGGGTACGCACAGGCATTCGACATCATAGCGGACCGAGATTATACGGGGGTTCATATGACCCGTATAACTAGCCGTACGGATACCCAAAAGGGGCACGATGCTCGACCGAGAGAGATCCCCAATTGGAAAGAACTAGCATTGGATGCACGCATAATCTCTTCTGCAGAAGACTCACACCCACCACCTAGGATTCACTGGTGGTCCTGGTCCCCTAACTCCGAGGACTGGGGACCGGGGGAGACGCCTTGCTCTCACAACACAAAAAAAAATGTCCCACGGAGTGTGTACCACCCACTCTCTCCAAAGTGGACCATGGATCCGGTAACATACACTGTGATCCAGTGTACCCAGAATCCGGGAATCCAGTAACATACACCGCCTTGGTGTACCAATAAACCCAATAAGAACTAGTAACATATACCCATTTCGGTATACCCAGTTCTCATAAAACTTTTATTCTTTATGTTATCTTATTTATATGTATGGCTAACCTGACGAAGTTTTCTTATGCCAGTTAGCTTATCGGATTCACATGTCTCTCTATTGACATATAATTCTATCTCGAGTTATACTGTGTTCAAGTCATGCTCTACGTCCCCTTACCGGTGAACGAGCTTTCGAACTCTTCTGGTTCTTACAATCCTGTGCACTCCACCATGGTTTACCCACATGAATGGTTCTCATTAAGGAAGTGGCTATTACTAGCTCCTTTCACGTAATTCCTTATGCGACATACGGTGGAAAGGAAAAGACAATATATATATATATATATATATATATATATATATATATATCAGCAGCTACGATTTGTGTAGCACCCCACCCATCCACTTCATCTAAGCCACCGTAACCGGTATGACCAGTCAAACCGATTGTTGGGGTAGTACCTACAACAATGGATTTAATCCGCTGACTCACCTCTGTGGGTTTGCCAACACAAGACGTTGATCGCTGTTGGACTCGGTTCTACCAACCACCAACACCCGGGTAGCCACTGAACGTGTACAGTCACACACCGAGGTACAGCAGCATCGCATCCATCACGCGACCCAAGTGGAACCTGTTCCAGGTTCGATTTCCACTCTGCTGGACCGACTGACAACCATTTATTTATTTATTGCTTTGCCCTTTTTTTTTTTTTAAGTGACAAGGGTCACAACAATGGGACTGGTCTACTGAACCTGGCCCCAACATTAACAGGTTTATATTCTCCTACCCTAGTGGCTGTTCATTTTAAATGTTGAGATGGTTTGGGTAGAGTCCTAAGAAATTTGATGCTCAACTTAGATGCACCGCCTAACTTGGTTCATTGCTGCATTGAGTCATGTTTCAATGTCCCATTTAAGTGTTACTTGTTCAGCTTGACATCCTACGTTGCTGATCTGAACCCTTTTTTTTTTTTTTTTTACTCATTGTATATTTATTATATAGGTACATTGGTCGAACCCACTTTATCAAATATGCCATATTGTCAATAGTGTCTTTCCAGTTTATTCAGCCCTTAATTTCATAACCCAACTATTCATTCTCTATACAATCTTTGCATTTAACTAGAATGATATAGGTCCGAACTCTGCACTAACACCCTATCAACAACTCAACATGAATGAGTGCACATCCCCAACCAGAAACGTACAGGTCGACTTGGTCTGACCTGTGGCTTACAGTGTTATAAGGGCAACCCCACCTCAATGCATCCAAACCATAGGTTCGATGTGAGGCACCATCCGACCTCCGCCGTGGTTAGGCAAGTTGATTTGGGTACTAGCGTAACCCGAAGTCTAGAAATGTACATATGTACGTGCTTAAAAGTTTTATTTTCTATTGCTCCTCCAAAAACCGTGGAAGCAGAAACAAACAAAAAAACTAAATGTAGGCTGGTTCACGTATTATACACCATTCATCAAACCGAATGTTGAGGTATTTGTAAGCTACACTAGAATTTCAACTTCATTAAACGTGTTCTAGTGAAAACTCTTCACACGCATATGCGCTACAATAAAATGATGTTATCCATAACCTACTAGATCCTAAGGCGCTGCGCATAGGTAGAAAGAACTATGCCCCTTCCATGTATACGTTCAGGAATAAAACGAACTTATCTTAACGATTTGTCTAACAAAATGATTCACCTACGATATCAAATGACAAAACACACATATATGAAGGGACGGTAACACCTACCTCGTGAAGCTGTGTATTCGAAGGTATGGCGCTCTTCCTCCTTCCGGACGTCGGGTACCCACGTGCGAGCTCCTCGCCGGAATCAATGGTGGATGTCGTCAACTCTTGCACGGCTGGCTGGGGAGAATAGGCGTGAGGGAGGGGAAAACCTAAGGTGGGAGATGATGTGTTGGCTAGGGGAAAATTGGGGGGATTTGTGAGAGTAAAGAGAGAAGAACGAATTCCAAGGGCTCTCTTTTTTTTTTTTGTAAGCTCCAGCCCACCATCCGTTCCCAGCCCCTTAAAGTTTCAATTTCCGTAACTCCTCCCAGCCCACCATCCGAATTCCCAGATTTTCTTTCTTGTTTTTTTCATTTATTATTTGGTTGGGTTTCCCAATTGGGAAAAACGCCCAGCCCTCTTTCCTTGGGCGCCACCCCTTCCCCATTTAAGTCGTCTTAAATGGGAAAGGTGAAACGCCCCTGTTATTAAATTGCAAAAAAAAATACGTTAATCGAATTATTTTGCAAAATACACTTTATCATAGGTGCCCCGGGGATTTGAACTGAGGTCCTCATCCCAAGGGGTAACGAGCCCCTCCAGTGCACCAACTTGCTTTTCGTTGCAATACCTTGCAACGCCAATGTATTTATCTTTGTAATGCCGAAATGACCCCATTGAATAATTTTCCTAAAATAAAACGTTATGTCACTCAGGGTGTTTGAACCTGTGACCCCAACTCTGTGAGTCGTCATCCTGCCCAATGCACCGACTACTCTTTATTGGCACCTTCTTGCAACTAAAACTACTTAAATGATGAGTGACGTTTTAAATCGCGTAAGTATGACGTATAAAGTGGCGAGCGTACTGTTCATGAAGAACCAAGTCTCGAGAATTATAAATCAAATTCAAAATACCCATGACTAGTAAATCCCCGAATTTGGGACCCAAATGAGGAAAAACCTCTTTATTTCATGTGAATTACCTGAAAGCGTGTATAAATCGGGTATGGTTCTGACGATGGCGATATTCGCAAGAGATGATATTTTCGAGATGCACTTTGTGAATGTAGTTGAAATTGACAATTTGAAACTGGATTTTATTTTTTTTAAGTGGGTTTCGACTCCATCCAAGATCTAAATCCCTATATACTGTTCGAATCCGATTGTTGGATCCGTTTGATCCATTTGGATCGACTTTTCATCCTTTTATCGTATCCATTCCAACAATTTTAACCTTTATTAAATTTAAAAATTGTCAGAAATTTTGCAGGTTTTACAGTATGTGTGATTCTATCATGCTCATATGTGTTCTAAGGTAGGCAAAAAACTATATATGCGATTATATCATACTCATATGTGTTCTAAGGTAGTCAAAAAAATTGTATATGTGATTCTACCATGCTCATATGTGCTCTAAGGCAGTCAAAAAATTGTATATGTGATTCTATCATGCTCATATGTGTTCTAAGGCAAGCAAAAAACTATATATGTAATTATATCATGCTCATATGTGTTCTAAGGTAGTCAAAAAAACTTTATATGTGATTCTATCATGCTCATATGTGCTCTAAGGCAGTCAAAAAACTTTATATGTGATTCTATCATGCTCATATATGTTTTAAGGCAGGCAAAAAACTGTATATGTGATTATATCATGCTCATATGTGTTTTAAGGCAGTCAAAAAAACTGTATATGTGATTTTATTATGCTCATATGTGCTCTAAGGCAGTCAAAAAATTGTATATGTGATTCTATCATGCTCATATATGTTCTAAGACAGACAAAAAACTGTATATGTGATTATATCATGCTCATATGTGCTCTAAGGTAGTCAAAAAAACTGTATATGTGATTCTACCATGCTCATATGTGCTCTAAGGCAGTAAAAATATTATACTGAAATATTATATAAAAGGTCAGTATTGATAAACAAAATATACTGAAATAAATTATATGCAATGCACCTAAGTTAAGGAAATTAAAGTTATATGAAATCTAACGACGTGTAATACATCACATGAAACTTTCATACCTGAGAGGCACCTACAAACAAAACTCCCCTATTCTACAAAAAATTGTTGAACTCATCCCGGAGAGTGTCGGCAATTGTTTCATGGAAGTAGTCACGCATTGTGTCCTTAACGATCTGACGTACATTATCCCAAGAATCAGTCAGATGCTTGGAGCTGATGTTGACGGGAGAAGTCTCTGAGTCGTGACTGGAGGAAGCAACGACTGGTGAGGTGTTCATATTACTCCCAAACCCGAACACACGACCCTTTTTGGGTTCACCTGCTGCAGTCACCCATGCTGCAGGATCAAATGATGGATGCTGAGTAGAGTCATCGCCATATCGCTCTACCATCTGTTGCTCATATGACTCCTAGAAAATAATGTTTATAGTATGAATTAATAATTAAGAATTACAATGTTTATGATAACTTGTATATTACAATGATTATTAATAAAATAAATACATACCGTTGTCATTTTCGCCTTCTCCGATACGAACTCTCCCATGGTCTTACATTTATGTGTTTGAACAAACACATCTTTGTATGACACAATGCCTCCTTTTTCTGCTTCCTGCGAAGTGAAATGATAAAAGATTTAATTAACAGGTTTGCAACAATACTTATAAAATTGATTTTTTTATATATTGATGAGTTACTATTTTCTTCAGGTGGCTCCCAAAAGTCCTAGATCCACCTGTGTGTAGATGAGCTTCAAGCATTTTCGCTCGATTTTGTGCAACCTTAAATATTTGTACAACCAATTGGGGAACCAACAACTATTTCATTCTCAGCAGAAACTTCCGATACTCCATTCCAGAATTCTCCATGATCACTGCTCACGTATTTTGACTTCTGACCCTTTCTTCTTCCTTTCATTGCCTTCATATCTCTTTGAGATTATATTAAAGAGCCAAAGACACAGTGTAAAAAAAATTTGTGTAGCCAAAACACCCATCAATTTAAAGAAAAAGAAAGTACTAGAGTATCACAACAATGTCACTAGAGTGTGATAAATCATCATCATCAACCCATAATGTAAAAACTACCATAAAAAAAGAAAGCCGAGAAACAAAAGAAAAGGATAAGGATTAGGCTTGCTTGATTGTTTGATCGGAAGGTTGTCGGCAGACCTAGCGCAACCATTTTCTTACACATTTCCATGTCCTCCAAAGATAGTGCAATATCTGCGTAATTAAGGACTTCTCAGCAAAAACAACCATATTTCCAAAGCAACGATGTGTTTGGATTGCTTGGAATTCCCATTCCGGAATTGAAATTCTATGCCAATTGAGCTCCAATGTTTAGATAGACCGATTGGCAAATTCAGTAAACAATTGCCCCATGTCTGAAACTTTGGACCAAATATGTCAGAGTTTGAAACACCTAAGACTTTGTAAACGAACCCTAATGCACACAACCGATATCCGAGTTCGGGAACTCAACGGCCTTGGAATCCCAACTTCAACAAATTTCAGATTCAAAGCATCCAAACACACCCTAACGGGGGCAGTTCAGACTTCAGACGCGCAGACTTTGCAGGATAATTGGAAATTTTGCATAATCCAAAAGAAACAAAAGAATACCAACACCCTACTACCAATTGCTCATTCATAAATAGCATATGATTCAAAAAATCTACAAATGAAAAGTCAAGCAGATAGCCACAAGCATACAACATCAAATCAAAGCTCTCTTTCAGTTCACTGCAATAAATTCACGTTGACTCATCGGATTCATCACAAATTTTGTTCAATGGCATCGTCCGAAGAAAGAAAGCAAGAAAAAACTAAAATCCGGAAGCAGATAAAGGAAAGAAAGAGTCACAAAGCGACCGGGAAGAAGAGCTCCAAACCTACAACAGGCTCTCGTTGCTTGGACTCACGGTCGAACCGGATTCCGAAACCGGCTTCTCCTGAATTTTAATGAAATCTTCATCGTCGTCCCTGCACGAGAACGAGAGTCAGTACAAGCAAAACCCTAGCTCGTCTGGGGTTCTGCTAGTTGCCCTAGTTTTTCACACAGGAAGAATGGGGAGAGAGAAAGAGAACTCACCGGAGGAACACTTGGGTGAGCTTGAACGGTTGACCTAAAGACTCGATCGAAGAGGGGCCGGAGCTCAAATCAACGGCCATGGGTGTGTGACCACAAGCAAGCAGAGAGCTCTCTCTCTTTCTCTCGCTCTTTCCTTTGAGGAAGTTTCCCTCCTTTCCACTTCGCAGATAGTACCGTTTAATAGAACGGAGGGCGATAGGTCAGGGGCGGCGACGGGCGGCGGAACGGGGGGTGATGGGCCGGGGGAGGGATGGGCGGTGGACTGGAGAGCGACGGGCGGCGGGCCGGGGAGTGCGTCGAGCGAGAAAGGGCGGCGACCGGGGGAGTGCGTCGGGCGGGAGAGACGAAACAAGAAAGAGAAAAAAGGGTTCTGATTAGGGATTTACAGAAAACTTGGCGACGGATTTAGCGACAGCCTACTTCCGTCACAACTCCGTCACAAATTTACATGATCAGTTAGCGACGGAATATTTTTGTCGCTAACGTTGTCGCTACGTAGCGACGGAAAAACCTTTGTCGCCAAATCCGTCGCTAATTAGCGATGGATTTGGCGATGAAAGTTTTTTCGTTGCTATTTTCATAAATATTACGGATTTTAGCGACGAGTTTGTTTCTCTCGTTAATTCACCGTAAAGTTGCGACGAAAAAAATCCGTCGCAAACTTTCGTCGCTAATGGCCATTTTTATTGTAGTGTACAAACAATTACTGTTAGAATAATATAATTCATGTCGTATGCAAAAAAATGATAATGTTGTTGACCATGTCAACAAAATACTTATTATGGCCAAGGACCTTGCCATTGTTGAGAATGCGATTCCTAATTGGATGTAGATATCCACAATTCTATGTAGTCTGCCATCCTATTTGAAGATGGTACAAACAACTCTTAGGTTGAATTTCAAAAACCTAATCTTAGAGGAGCTTCCTGCTCAACTAAAAATTGAGCAGCAACATATGCAATAAGAAAGAAAAAATGAATTACACTTCACTAAAGATGCTCTCTCTCTCGAGGCTATAGCTCGTCTAGTCACCTACAATTTAAGAAGAAATATTTTAAAGGCAATAGCAAATTTGATAGGAAGAAAGGTTCAAAATTCCACAAGCCGCAAGCAGCCACCTCACATGTGAAGTGCTTCAAGTGTGGAAAACCTAGACACTTGAAGAGAGATTGCAGGAGCCGATCAAACAACAACACTGACAGGAATAACAGAAATAGCCAGCAAAAAGAGAGGCGAGATATAATCTGCGTGATATCAGAATGCTTTTATGCGGACCAAGCTCTTTCCAGTTGATGGGTGAAATTTGGGGCAACACGACATAGAGCAATGACCAATGAGAGAATGGTGGACTTGGTCAATACCAGCCTGGTGAACATCGGGTATACATGAGCAACAACACCTACTCTGATGTTATGGGTGTTAGGACTTATCACATTGAAACCTCTAAAAACAATGTTCTATTGTCTAATGTCCTATTTGTACCATCCATGAGATGTAATCTAGTGTATGTTCTGGCCTTGGTTACCAAGGGTTTTGAAGTTTATTTTTTATCAAGGAAGGTCACTGTAGGAAAACATGGTCGAGTCTTGTTTGATGGGGTTTTTGATAAAAACCATGCATTGTTTAAAATTTATGATTATGATATAAATAAAATTTCATCGACTTCTGCTTATATTGATATTGTCCTTAATGTGGATGCAAATGTTTGGCACGAAAGACTTGGACACATTAACTTAAAAAATATAAGAAAACTTATTGAATTAAAATTAATACCTGACTTTCATAAATCTTCATTTCATAGATGTGAACCTTGTATTTATTAAAAAATAACAAGAAAATTATTTCTACAAAATATTATTAGAGCATCAGAACTATTAGAAATCATACACACTATATTTATGGTACTTTTAATACTTAAACTCATAAAAAGAATATAATATTTAATATCATTTATTGATGATTTTTTCTAGATATAGTGATGTATATCTTATA
Source organism: Nuphar pumila (assembly GCF_984573655.1). NCBI lineage: Eukaryota > Viridiplantae > Streptophyta > Magnoliopsida > Nymphaeales > Nymphaeaceae > Nuphar > Nuphar pumila. The sequence goes on along the minus strand of NC_143253.1, from coordinate 51,944,620 downwards.
ACTTATAAGTATAAAGCATTGGATAAATTTAAGGAATATCGTCAAGAAGTCGAAAACTAACTTGGTAGGAAGATTAAATTTTTACAATCTGATCGAGAAGAAAAATATACCTCAAATGAATTTTTTAAATATTGCAAAGCCAATTGGATCAAACAACAAACTACTACTTCTGGCACACCTCAGAAAAATGGTGTGGCTGAAAGATTTAATAAAACTCTTCTTGATATGGTTAGATGTATGTTATTTAACGCCATTTTGGGGAGAAGCTTTACATACAACAACATATGTCTTAAATAGAGTTTCATGTAGAGCTATTGTCTCAACACCTTATGAGTCTTGGACATAAAGAAAACCTAGTCTAAGTCACCTTCGTAGATAGGGTTATGTAGCTCATATAAAAGTTATAGAGCGATCAAGATATAAACTCGATAACAAATCTATAAGGTATATTTTTATTAGATATCTCAAAGGATCTAAAAGGCTATAGATTTTATCACCCATATAAGGGTTTAATAAAAAATAGAGATGTTATCTTCTTGGAAGATCAAAACATGGAATAAGTTATTCCATAAATAAATAGAGACGATCCTCGTGTGATCTATAGTATAATTTTGATGACTTGCAAGAACCTATAAGAAACAACGAACCTTCTGAAATATCTTCATCTTTTTTTTTTCAACAGTCTCAAGTTGGGCACAAAAGGTCTAGAGCTCCTCTATCTTACTTAAATGACTATTATACCTACCTATCAGAGAAACTGTGTTATACTGTAGACATGGATGACGTGGGAGATAACCTGTCATATGGTGAGGCAATAAACTCACATAAGTCAACAGACTGGGTAAAAACTATGGATGAAGAAATTGAGTTCATTGAGAAAAACCAAGTGTGTGAATTGACTGATTTATTTGAGAAACAAAAAGTCATTGGATGTAAATAGATTTTAAAGAAGAAATTCAAATCTGATGGTAGCATTGATAAATTTAAAGCAAGATTAGTTGTTAAGGGTTTTCTCAGAAAGAAGGATTAGATTATGTTGACACATATTTACTTGTTGCAAAATTCACTGCGATAAGGATAATTCTTGCGATAGTAGCTCACAACGACGTAGATCTACATCAAATAGTTGTTAAAACCATATTTCTTAATACTGAGCTTAAGAAAACTATTTTTATGGAGCGACATGAAGGCTGTATAATATAAGGCAAAGAAGATAAAGTATATATGTTGAAAAAATCTCTATATGAACTCATGCAATCACCACACCAGTGGTACTTAAAGTTTCATAAGGCTATTACATTATTAGGGTTTTTGGAAAATAAATTTGACTATTGTGTTTATGTCTGAAAAAGTGAGAGTAAATTTGCTATTCTCTCACTGTATGTGGATGATATTCTTCTAATTGAAAACGACAAAAATATGATTGTTAAAATCAAGTTATGATTAAATTTTCAGTTCAAAATGAAAGACATGGGAGACGCATCCTATGTTTTTGGAATTAAAATCACTCAAGATAGAAACTCCAAACTTTTAAGCTTGAGTAAAAAAAGATATTTAAATCATATACTTAGAAAATTTAAAATGAGTGATTGTAAGCCAGTTAGAACACCTATGGTAAAAGGCGTCAAGTTGAGTAAGAATGATAGTTCAGGTGATGGACAGGAAAGACTAAATGTTCCTTATGCTCAAGCTATCGAAAGTTTGATGTATACTATGCTATGCACTAGGACTGATATCAGCTTTACTGTTGGCCTCGTTAGTCGCTACCAGAGTAATCCTGATTGGCCATACTAGCAAGCAGTAAAAACAATATTTCAATATTTAAGAGGGATTATAAACTTGAAACTATGTTTTGAAATTGATTCTTTAGAATTGACTAGATATTCTGATATAGACTTTGCTGACAATAGAGATGATATTAAATCAATCCCTGGATATGTTTTTCCTCCTAAGAGGAAGAACAATTTCCTAGTCTTGTAAGAAACAAGGTTGCATAGCACCACATACTCAAGAAACTGAATATATTGCATGCAATGCAACTGCAACATTTGCCGTTTGGATAACCCACTTCATTAATGTTTTGAAGCAGAAAATAACCAATGAGCTAGTCCAGATTTATTGTGATAATCAGGCTACCATCTCTCTTATAAAAAGTGGAGCTGATAATTAAAAAAGTAAACATATAATGGTAAAGTAGCTTTACATTCTTGATATAATTGAAAGAAATGAAATCAAAGTCAGCTATTTACCTACATCTGATATGATTGTTGTTCCTTTAACAAAGAGCATATAAGAGAAAATATTCTTAAAATATGTATCATGCATAGGATTAATATATGTCTAATAAAGACATATGTTTGGATGATAAACTCATTTTAGGAATGTTGATGCAAGAGAAATACTCCAATAGTAAGAGGCTAAATCCTGCATCTAGTTTTTGTTTCACATGGCCAAGTGGGAGATGTTGATCCATTGGAGATCACCGTGACCATGTTTCATAGAGGATCTCGTTCGTTGAAGAGCGAGGTGTGTCCACTCTCTTCTTAACGGGTGAAACCGTCCCATTGAGAGCCTTATCTAGAATGAAGTTTATTCTGGATAAACTCAAGTTGTGAAACAATTTTTATTTTTCACGTTGGGTATCGACTACTCAGGAGGGAGTATAAAACTTCAATGTAACCTCTTTTATTTAAGCAAGAGAGGGCTTACTCATCGTGTATATACAGAGAAGACGAGTGAGAGTGCAAACTCCTCTTGAAGCAGGCTGTATATAATCCTCACACACATCTGCATCGATCCTTACAGAGGAAGATAGTGGTGGGGCCACAAGTGGGGTCTTGTTATTGGTGAAGAACAGGCTGTAGAAATAAACAATGGTGGGGACTTGTGGTCGATGAAGAACATCGGCGACAGAGGAAGGCTTTTAGGGTTGCCCCAGTGAGCATAGGGCAGCCTCAGAGAGAAGGGTTGCCTCTTCGTCGGCTCGTCAGTCATCGGCAAGACCCTCATCGCCTATGCTGTTGCTACTGGCGAGACCGGCATTCTCTTGAAGGATTTTTTTTTTAAAGCAGCATCCGTTTTTTTTAAATGCAATAAGGTTACCGTTGTGACCCTAAACGCAGGTTCAGATCGACGGTCAATAACGTCCACGAATGACTTGACCTGTGCCGGATGGGAGGGGTAATTTACAAATAGGCGCCTATGACTTTATAAATTTATATTTGGCCACCTTAGTTTTTGAGTATTTAAAATAAGCGTTAGGCACATGCCTTTTCAAAAATTGCTTGGATAACTGCGTTGCTCGAGTTACATTTTATATTATCTAACTCTAGTTCATTCTTTAAAATGGCACTTTTAACCGTTTTTCTTTAATGCCTCACGATAGGGCAGGTAAACCAATGGAGCAACTCGTTCATGTTGGGTTCGTTTGAATGGCGAGCTGAACACGAGATCGTTCATGATACATATCTAAGTCGAACAAGGGGTGGTCATTTAGGCTCGGCTCATATAAGGTGGTTTAGATAGCTTATGTAGAATCTATTGCACTATTTGTGTCAAAAAAAACATGTTAGCTTGGGTGGTTGGGCTTTCTTGAGAGTTTCATTCCTGCTATGAACCCTTTCAAAAAAATAACTTTTTATTTAGGCGAGCCAGATCGGACTTGACTCTTTGGCTCAGGCCTAGGGGTGTCAACAGGTTGAGTTTGGTTTAGACCCAATGGAATGGACCAGATTTTCGGGTATGGTATTGGGTTCAAACCTGAGTCTACTATAAGATAAATCATACTCAGACCTGATAAGAACTACATGAACCAGACCTGATAAAACAATATTTTTTATTATTTTTACATTGAAAAATTGAAGAACTTAATCAAAACCCCAGTTTGGTATAAAATTTTATAAACTATACATGAGTGTCCGGACCCGGGTCTAGACTCGGGTCTTAATCAGGCCTTCTTATTTGTCACCGTACCGTGACTCTATAGGGTTTGGTCTGGGTCGGGTACAGGTAAACCCGACCCATTGACATCCCTACTCAGGCCTATATGAGCTGAGCTCGGCTCGGCTCACACGAGCAGAGTCAGAAACATTATATGGCTGTAAAGGAGTCGAGACCAAACAGCCCCTGTTCGGTTGAGCTCATTTACCAGCCCAACGATCACGATCTGCTGCTACAGTTAAGGGCAATTAAGTACTTTTAGAGGGTAAAAGTAATACAGGTTTGCCATACGAGCAATTTGCTAAAAAAGTAGGGACTTATCTTAAATATTTGAAAACTAGTGGCCTACACACAAAAGCACCATATGTTAGGTGTTTTACACATAAAATTATTACAAATTCAGAATCTCAAATTTTTGTAATCAAGAAGTCGCCCTTTTCTCTAGTGTTCCCTCCTTTTTTTTTCCACCCTTTGTTGGTGACACCGTAAAGGTATTTTACGCAGCATCACATGAAACTTGACCAAGTTCATGAACTTTAAAAACTTTCACTAGAAACTAACCAAGGTGAGTTCAGGATCTTGGTCGAGTTTGACGTCCTATGCTGTATACTCCTTTTGCCTTTGTATAAAAAAAGCGTATACTGCATATTTAAATTTATGCTCGTCATATCTAAAATCTCAGATTCGGGTCAGGTCAGATATTCAACTGAGATCCGATCCATTGACATATATTGTTTGCTTGTAGAAATTTTTTCAATCCTTTAATTGGATGGCAAAAATCTCTGGTTGTAGCAACTAGTAACGTCACTATGTGTTTGGGACGTTGCAGGTTCAAAACCCAATGGTATAGTTGTATAACTGGTAGGGGTATGCCTAACCCCAGATTGCCTTTAAAAAAAAAAAAAATCTCTGGTGGGATCCAGTCTTTGGATTTGCTCCCCAAAAATCCAATACCGTGCAACTGGAAAAGTCCAAGCAAAGCAGCTATCATTCATTGGTTGCACTTACGGTGGAGGTGGGCTTGTAATGTCTACCACAAAGTAGTGGGTGGATTTCCAGGGTGGGACCCCTAGTGCGAGCCATTAGGTCACGTATATAAAAAAGGTGCCTTTACCAAATTAACTTACGAGATGGACGGCTTGGAAACAAAAGCTTCAACCATCAATGGTGCAGTCTAAGGTCCTGAGTAGTTGATTCATAATGTTCTTGTGTGGACCATAGGTTCATATGATCCAAAAACCGCCATAAGAGCCATACTCACTGTGGTCCCTGATGTCGCAGTGGATTGGAGGCGGTCCTAACCTTTTGGCTTTTGCATGAAGTATTCACATTGCCTATAGATTTTTTTCCCTTTTTTTTTTTTATAGATGATCACATATGATTCTGCCGATCCTCCAAAAATCATAGTTTTGTGTTAGATCTGAACCGTCAGATTTGTTTACGATTTCTTAACTATAAAAAGAAACAAGCTTTGCTTAATCTTGATTTGATGTAAAAATGCAAATATTTTATCATCAAATTTTATTAGAATATCGACCACTGACTTTTTTACCTCATTAAAATATGCTTATGAGCTTAAAAGTGCTTAATCAAGAAAATTTTTCTATTGATTAACATACCTAACGGTTCGGATCTAACATAAAACACCTAAAACTATGATTTTTGGAGGATTCTAATGGTAACCTAAGAAAAAAGGATGCAGCATAATCCTCATTTTCCCTAAAGATTATCTGGCTCTTTGTAAGAACATTATCAATCTAGCCATCCAAAAACCAAAGGATAAATATAATGACGCTAATACGTGATTAGACATGTCAACATTAGTGATATCTTACTTACACATGTACATAAAATCCCATAATTCAACGGCGTAGTCACTATTTAGCTCAAAGGCAAACCCAATGGCTGCTTCGCTTAAAGGACGCCACGTTTGTTTCTTATTTTAGGACAGATCTTTGTCTGGGTAGCACATGTAGATCCAGATCCAAATCCAAAATTTGGTATGAGTAGCGATGGCTCGGGATCTTGTTCCAGATGTGGGCAACCTCTTATTGGATTCTAATGAATATATATATATATATATATATATATATATATATATATATATATATATATATATATATATATATATATATATATATATATATATATATATGAGAGAGCGAGAGGGAGTTGCAAATTGGATATAAGTTTGGATATGGACCAGACCCATTTATATCTACATTTCAGGTCAAAGACCGCATCCGTTTAGAGCAAGTTGGTGAATAAATGACCTGGATCCGACACAACATGACACTGATATAAAGAAATTCTAATATATCCTTGCTACAGCATTTCTTCTTGTTCTACATTTCAACCTGGATTAATGGTAGGAATCAAACTGGTCCACTAGGATACGCGTGGATTGAGTTGAGAGAATTTTCTTACCTGAGACTTTATAGTGCAATGATGTTATGATATATACCATTTTCCACTTGAGATTCTAGTCTCCCATTGAAAACATGGGAAAATGAAGAAAGTCTACCGAAAGATTGTTTTCATCCCAAACCAGATGCTTATAAATTTCTAGAATCGCATAATTTTCTTCTCATAGTAATTGAAAAGTGATGAGACTTTTTGTGGGAGAGAGAAGCTCAATGGGTCCATGGTCTTTTTTTTTTAAATATGAGATGGTCCATAGTCAAGCGGTTGGTATGACCACCTCAGAGAAGCTACTGGAGGATGCGTATTACATCTCAACTTCGTTCTAGACTTGTACAACTAAAGAACGGATTTCATGGCATGATGAAAAATTAGATTCCAAATCATCAACACATCAACTTGACAATGCATCTAGGATGAAAACGGCTAGGATTCGGATTGAATCTGAATTCCACTTAGCCAAAAGGGTATCCGATTAATATTCAGAGCCTGTTTCAATATCAAGTTTTGAATCTGTATCTGAGAAAAAATCTGAATCTGATTAAAATCCGAATCTAAATACCTTAAGAAAGTAGTCTCCCGATTCAATTTTGGCTTATCCCCATCGCCATCGCCATCGCCATCGCCATCCCCATCCCCATCTAATTCAGTTTTTGGCTGATCCCCATCTAACTAAAAAATTTGCCTTTTTTATCAACGGGGGCTCCGCTTGTCCAGTAGGAGCAAGAAGGTTGCAGGTTCAAAACCCAATGATATAGTTGTATAACTAGTAGGAGCTTGCCTTTCAAAAAAAAAAATTACCTTTTTCTCCAAAAATTTACCTTTTTCTAAAAAAATTACCATTTTCTCCCAAAAAAGATCTAACTCAGAATCCGAATCCAGATCTGATTATGCTAGTTCTCATCAAGTTGTGCTTGGTAATGCCTAAATCCCAACACCGGTCCAACCCATTTACATGTTAGACTTTAGACACTTGCGGAAGAGCGGACCTAAGGTTGAAGCATGAGCTGTTATGCACGGAATCACAAAGGACTGTTCTTTTGATCACAACCTCTACATGTAATTCTTTTTTTCAATAATTTATGTATTTGATTCTTTCATCCACTTTATAACTGCCCCCTAAGGCCCTTCTTGTAATCCTGGAAGGGGTTGGAACGGAGATATTCCATTGGAGACATCCCTCCAACCTAGGGGTGGCAATTTCTGACACGACCCGCCAACCCGCTTCTTAGGCGGGTTCGGGTTTGGCTTAAACGGGTTCGTGTCGTAAATGGGTCAACCCGCCAACCCGCTTCTTAGGCGGGTTCGGGTTTGGCTTAAACGGGTTCGTGTCGTAAATGGGTCAACCCGCTTAACCCGTTTATTAAACGGGTCGGGTTCGTGTTAGGGGTATGCCAACCCGCCAACCCGTTTAATAAACAGGTTAGGCGGGCGGGTCAACCCGTTTACCCGACCCGCCAATCCGCCCGCCAACCTGTAAACTTTTCAATGTAAAACGGTTTTGGCGTGTTAAAAATTTTAATGCCTATGGGGTCCACCAATCCCATACCCCCACCAAAGTTTTGAATTCACGTTGTTTATGATTTAATGCGACAAGTTAAAAATTTTCATGCTTGTGGGGTCCACCAATCACCTCCCATAAAAAAATGAGACAAGTTAATTCAGCCACATGAAGTGGCTGTCAAGATTCCTGTGCAGGGTCCACAAATTCCAAGAGAAAATGACAGGACACCCCCTCAAACTTTTCAAAATTGATAGGGTTAAACTGTTAAAGGCCGTCAAAACCCTGAACCCGACCCGCCAACCTGTTTACCCGACCCGTTTATTAAACGGGTTAACCGTGTCGTGTCGGGTTACCCATTTAATAAATGGGTCGGGTTCGTGTTTGCCACAGCCGACCCGTTTAATAAACGAGTCGGGTTCGTGTTGAGGTATGCTGACCCGCCAACCCGCCGACACGACCCGCCAACCCGACCCGATTAACACCCCTACTCCAACCCAAGAGTCACAACTCTTGACTCTTAACTGTGAAGACCATTGAGAGGGTGCAACTATTTGAGTGGCCTTCCAATAGTTGTCTTATGGCTGCACCTTTACGTCTCCCACTTGACCATAAGAGACATTTAGTATTATCATGCTTGTTCTCAACTATGCACGGGAATAGATTTTTTAGGTGTTATTTTATTCACATAGACTCATACACTCATTATTTAGACATACTTGAGTCTCATCTGACTCACGTCTAGTAAAAACTTAGAACATAATCAACTGTTATTTCATTCTTTGCTAGCCACTCATTATGCAGATTTTTCATACGTACCTCATAAGACTTTTATTACCGGTATGCCAGTCATGCATTTTGCATATTTTTTATATGTTTCTTATTAGACTTTTATTTGTAAATAATTGAGTACTCTGACTCACATGCCTTAAAGGCAATTTACTTTAAGTCTTACTCAATCATCTTCCATACACATGGAGGTAAATAATCCACTTGCTATCTGTTTTTTATTCTTTATTCTCATATCATGCACCAAACAAAAGGGTTAATGTTCTAATTATGGGACATAACTCACATGCCATAAAATTTTGATATTAGTTGTTATACTAATCATCATCAATGTACCTCTTATGGATATGCAAATTTTTATACTCATCCCAAACTTATCATATTTTGCATAAAACAAAATTTTCAAATTTCTTGAGAATAACTATTTTCAAGATACATGAGTTTTCATATGAATACTCATATCAAGGATAGAGACTTATTCACTTACATTATAATTTTTTTCATAACATCACGAGGTCTTTTTGCTAGTATTTCACCATTATGATCTAAGTCATGTCCATGTCACATAAATATATAAAAATTTCAATCATCCTTTTACCATAACCCTTGGTGCAAATAATGCACCATTAGTATAAATAATGTATCAAGCTTATGCATTAAAAATTTTAATAGAGCAAACAAGTATATACTCTTATCTAGAGTACCACTATGTTGAATGTTGTTATGCTTTTGCTTATACATTACATATCGACAATATTGTTTTATCTCTTATAAGCTCATATATATAAATTGGGCAACTCTCTCATGACCTTAAGACATTGCACAGTCTATACTAAGTCACTATAACATATCCTAACTTGCAAATAATAATTATTTGCACATTAATTAAAAACATTCATCACTTGCATAGATCCATTACAAATACACAATCAATTTTATTGGTAAATCAAATTTTCACTATCCATGTACACCATTCAAAATAATAAAGAAAATCAACATTATATGCATTTTCAAACTTTTCTAGGTATCAATGGTAAAGAGATAATTCTCATTGGATATGAATCTACTGTATTTCTAAATTCGATATGAACGTAAGGACTTATGCTATGCTTTACTTCTTGTGCATATTGTTTCTATTTTGTGATTACTTAATGAACATAATGCTTAAATGCAATGCATTGAAAAAATGAGAGCTGAATTATAATTTTACACATGCATATGGATATATTTTATGTACATATTATGATAAATAATCATTATAAGTCATACTCCTTATGGTTTGTTTTATGAATGCATGAATGAGATATTTTTTATACTTTAGAAGCTTATGTATGATATGCAACATGATATTATTCTTATTTTTAATAATACTTATGATTGTTTGGATCTAGATGCATATTAATCTAAAATGATCTGGTGGTAGTTTACTTGATGAGAATCTAAGCATGTTGTATGTGATGATGCACATGAATAGTGAGAGTATTAACTACGATAAAAGTTTTAAAAACTGAAAGTCTTTGCTATGTTTGGTAAATAATATTTTATCATGGATCCATGAGTTGATGAAAATTCATAGTACTTTACTAATGTGCATATGGACATAATGATTTCTGATGATATAGTTATAGAAGAACTATAGAAACTTCATGATTAACTAAGAAAGTGAGACCTACAATATGATATTGCACATTAAATGTTATAATTTAAATTATGGCATAATAAGAAACATATATGGTTATGTGAAATTAGTGCATGCAAGGACAATGTCACGCTAAACTCATACCATATGTGAAAACAATCATGTCTCATGTGATAATAAAAATGTCACATGATTATGTGAAAATAACCCATAACATGTTTAAATTACATCATATTTGAAAATGAAAGAAATATAGATGACTATATGAAAAATAACCTATAGTATGAGTGAAAACCTTATACTTGTAGATTGATTGATGAAAAATTCAAATGATTATGTATAAAATAACCCACAACATGTGAAAAAAACATCATTGATATGACCCAAGGAATTGTGCAGGTTTATTTAGTGCATGTTTTGTCATTTAGTGTTATATACAATACATAATGAACCATTTATGATATTATGTGGGTGTTCATCCTATATGGCCAAGTGAAATATGTTCTTTTGGCTGAAAACGACAATAATATAATTGTCAAAACCAAGTCATGGTTAAATTCTCCATTCGAGATGAAAGACATGGGAGAGGCATCCTATGTTTTTGGAATTAAAATCACTCAAGAAAAAAATTCTAAACTTTTAAGCTTGAGTAAAAAAATGTATATAAATCATATACTCAAGAAATTTAAAATGAGTGAATGCAAACCTGTTAGAACACCTATGGTAAAATTTGTCAAATTGAGTAAGAATGATAGTCCTGGTGATGGATAAGAAAGACTGAATGTCCCTTATGCATAAGTTGTTGAAAGATATGTATGCTATGCTATGCACAAGGCCTAATATCAATTTTGTTGTTGGCCTCGTTAGTCGCTATCAAAGCAATCTTGGTTGGCCTCACTGGCAAGCAATAAAAATAATATTTTGATATTTAAAGAGGCTATAAACTTGAAATTATGTTTTGAAGATAATGCTTTAGAATTAACTTGATATTCTGAAGCTGACTTTGCAGGAAACATAGATGATAGTAAATCCACTTCTAGATATGTTTTTTCTCCTCGGAGGAAATTTTTTTTTCTGGTCTTGTAAGAAATAAGGTTGTGTAACTCAACATATTCAGAAAGCAGAATATATTGCATGCAATGTTGCTGCCATATTTGCCATTTAGATAAGCCATTTCATTAATGTTTTGAAGCAAGCTATAACCAATGAGTCAGTTCAAATTTATTGTGATAATCAAGCCACTATCTCTCTTATAAAGAGTGGAGCAGACAATTCTAAAAGTAAACATACAATGATAAAATATTATTATATTCATGACATGATTAAAAAGAATGAAATCAAAGTCGGTTACTTACATACATTTGATATGATTATTGATCCTTTAAAAAAGGGCATATCAAAGAAAATGTTCTCAAAACATGTATTCTGTATGGGATTAAAATGTCTGATAAGACATATGGCTGAATGAGTAACCAAAATATACAACTCATTGCAGGAACATTGATGCAAGTGAAATACTCCAATAGTTGGAGCCAAAATCCTGCATCATGATTATTTTCACATGGCCTAGTGGGAGATGTTGGTCATACATGACCAAGGATGACCATGTTTTATGCATGGGTTCATGTGTTAAGAAGAGAGATGGGCTCACTCTCTCTCCAATGCACGAAACCGCCCAGTAGTGGGGTTTATCCAAATGAAGCACATTTGAACGTGCTTCTTTTGGATAAGCAGACATGATGGCCATAGGGTCTCATATATGAAACCTATATCAGATACATATTCTAGATCCATGTATTTGATCCAAAGTATGTAATTATGTATTAGATCTAGGGTTTATCATTGAATTTTATAAGAGAACCCAATGACCCAGAGTAGTGGGCCAAGAATCCTATGACCCACTTATGTAGTAGGCCCTTAAAATGTGAGTCACTGACATAGTGGTGGGCCCACAACTCATTGGATTCTCAACATATTTGGAAATTCAATGAGAACAGTTGAACTGAGAGTTGGCTACCCAAGGAAGGCTAGATAAACCCATTCCCTACATTATGTAGGAGTGGGATTAATTAGTGTATCAAGGTGACCCCCCTTGAAGCAGGTTGTTAACCACGATCTCCCATTCCCTTCTCCTCTATCGAACTGGTGATCCTCCCTCACTCCGCACACCTTGGTCCTAGAAACCCGACATGGATCAACACCCATGAGTTGTTTTCTCGGTTTAATTTGTTTATGGTGTGTCAATGCGTGTGAGAAAGATCTAGGATGCGAAGATTTGGGTGAGAGAATGGATCTAGAGATCTATCGAACGAAATCCTAACGTGATTGCACTCTTCGTTTGAAGATCTCATTGTTGTTGTTGTCTGAAGAGATAAAATTTGAGTTTGAAGGGATTTCACAACCGCCATGTTTTCTCGTCAAAATTTTAGCTGATATTTTTTTACTCAATTGACTTCTTTGTGTCTTTTTTCTTGTTATATACAAGAGAATTTAAGTTGGTGATGTGAAATTCTAGATTGAGAGCAAATTATAGAAATGACCTCATCTTTTCTAAATGATAGCATTCAAGACCCTTCTAAGTTTGAATATGGAAACCCATATTTCAGGCGATTTTCTTTGGTAGATAAAAGAATTGGTGATGGCTTCCTTCCCTCTCTTTTTAGATACAAAAATTTATGCCCTATTTTGCATCAAATAAGATGGAAGCTGCCTCCTAAATTTGATTTTAGAGCAAAGGATAATAATGGTCTTGATGGTGCATTTCTAACATTGGGTCCTTTATCTTAATATCTCTTATTAAATTTGAGATCCAAATTGTCATCTATAATTTCCGTTGAGTGTCATGATATCCATGAATATTGTCACCAGGCATGCCAAGTAATGCATTAGAATTATAGAACTGCAACCCAGCTTGTATTACAGTGTTCATCTATGTACTTGTAATGGATGGATTATCTCCTTTACTCCAGATACCTTGGGACGTTCAATAAATGGCGAATTCATGTTGAATTTGGTATTGAGTGTGGATGAGCCTTGGTATGGCTTGGACGTGTTAGGGAACGACCTTTTAACCTACTAATGGATCGAAGAAATAAGCACATAAAAAGTAAAAGGAGAAAACAATTACACATGAAAACAAGGATTTTACGTGGTTCGGCAAAAACTGCCTACGTTCACAACCACATTGAGCCAACTTCTTTTATTGATTGAGATACACAATACAGAGGAGGATGCATCCTTAAATAGGAAGAGTATAACTTTTACAAGGAGTCTACTAGTCTAGTTGAATATCATAAGAAATCTAGGGTAAAATTATAGAACTACCCTCTAATATATTCGCCTCAGGGTTAACTTTCCCAAACCTCCACCTTACAGGCAGAGAGGCCCACACCTCTGCAACCCCCGACCAACTTACCGTGAAGTTGGATCCGTGGAAGTTGTGAATTTATATCTAGGTAGAAAACATGCTCCACACTCCTCCAACAATCTCCCACTTGGAGACTGATTTCCTTTCAACAACTACACCTTGTGACTTCTCTCATGCAATCCAAAATCTCAGTGCGATGCCTTTAACTACTATTTATGAAAACTAACTAAGGTTGTGCACAACCACAACTTCTCTACAGTAACTGTCTTGGTCAACATATTTGCTTGATTTTCTGATCTAAGAAACTTCTCAAGTATCAATGCCCCATCAGACAACAAATCACGAATAAAGTGATACTTTATCTAAATATGCTTCGTTCTAGCATGAAATACTAAATTCTTTGCTAGATGAATTGCAATTTGACTATCATAGAAAAGGACATTATTGTTCTTCTTTCTGCCAAACTCCTCCAGAAAGTTCTTCAATAAGATTATCTCATTGCTTGCTTCAGTAATAGCAACATATTCAACTTTAGTGGTGGAGAGAGCCACAATCTTCTACAATTGAGAGACCCAGTTTATAGCAGTGCCACCCAAAGTGTATACATAACTTGTGATGCTTTTACAATTATTAACATCACCACCTAAATCTGCATATACAAAGCCTTGCAAAATTATATCACCTTTGTCAAAACAAATTGTCATGTCTATGGTACCTCTCAAGTATCGAAGGATCCATTTCACAACTTTTCAATGTTGTTTTCCTGAATATCCCATGTACTTGCTCACAACTCCCACTGCTTGAGCTATGTATGGCCTAGTATAAATCATAGCATACATCAAGCTACCAACTACTGAAGCATATGAAACTTTAGACATATACTCATAGTCCTCATTTGACTTGGGTGACTGCCCTTTTGACAAATTGAAATGACTTGCCAAAAGAGTACTTACGGGTTTTACATCCTGCATACAAAACCTACTTCACACCTTTCCAATACAATTTGCCTGAGACAACTTCAAGGAGTCAGCTTCTTGATCTTGCAAAATTCTCATCCGAAGTATTTTCTTTACAACTCCTAGATCCTTCATTGCAAACTCCTTTGATAATTGTTGCTTCAACTTGTTGATCTCTTGAATGTTAGATCCTGCAAGGAGCATATCATTGTTATCATTGCAAAATTTTACTTTTGCAAGTCAAACTGACCTTTAAAAAAGATTTTGAAAATAACTCACCTCCGTTTTAAAATGCGAGATAATTCCGAGGAATGGGACTCGCTTGTCGGTATAAGGTTCAACTGTTTCTGGCGCCTTTACCAGGGGTAATTGAACCAATGATCAATCCAGTGCTTTGCTTTGCTCAATTTATCTAAATCATGTTCTATTTCCTAAATGCAAAAAGAATCAAGCATGTGCTATGAATTTCTGAAAATGCAGGTTTGAAAACATGATGTTTGCTTTGAATATTTGAAATATTTGAAATATTTGAAAAAGAGAACACTTTAAAAATCGTGAATCATGGTGAGAGAATATTTTTTAAGAAATGCAATTGCTTTGTGAAAATTGATTTCTGAGGAATTTCAAATAACTTTGGGAAAAAATTGATTTCCCTAAATCCAAACTTTGAAATTGAAGAAGTTATGACTTAGAAAATCATGATTTGAAGTTGAGGAATACTTGAAATACTATTTGAAAGCTCAGAGTTTTGAGAAAATCAATTTCTGAGTAAGACTTAGAAAATTTTGAGAAAATCGATTTCTCTGAACTAGAATTGGAATTTGCAAATTGAATGAAATGAATGAATATAGATTTGAAAGACACGGTTTTGAGGAGTTAAGAATTTTTTTTTTTTATTTTTGAGAAATGCAGTGCATTTTAAAGTTAGCCTAAGAGTGTAGGCTGAATGTGGCTAATACGAAGATAATAAATCTCGGTCTCATTCGTATTTTGACTATGGCCATGAATACGAATTCCATCGAGTTTGTCAACTCCCTAAGAGCTTGTGCACGTGCCATTCGTGTAGACCATGATGGATTTATAAAAATATGCATGAATTGACATACATCAGATGTTGATATTTGCAGAATTAAACCATATGCAATGCTCCATATTCTAAGCAGAAAATGTAAATCTTATTCCAATATTACATTTGATATTACATTTGAATTGAATAAAAAAAATGAAATGAAAAGCTAAGTCTTCCACTTGAATAATCCTGCAAAACTAGAAAATATGTTAGCA
Source organism: Nuphar pumila (assembly GCF_984573655.1). Taxonomy (NCBI): domain Eukaryota; kingdom Viridiplantae; phylum Streptophyta; class Magnoliopsida; order Nymphaeales; family Nymphaeaceae; genus Nuphar; species Nuphar pumila. The sequence continues at coordinate 51,928,724 of NC_143253.1, read as the reverse complement.
CAAAAATATAGGTTTATCTGGATTTATCCAAAAATATTGAGAAATTATCAGATATTATCCAAATATAAACCCAAATCACACTTCTCTGATATAAACATAAATGATGAAGTTGAATTGGAAATATGAAAATGAGATTTGAAAATTCAAAATTGGGGTCAAAATGACCAAAATACCTCTGATAGCAAGACTTTGGCCTTAAAACCAGGGTTTTTCAGAAAGATATTTTGTAAAATGCAAATTTTGAAATTTAAATGAGAATAAATCAAACACAAGATGATATGATATGATTGAAAATAAGAAAATCTAAGTTAGGTATTTCAAAATTTTGGTCAAATGACCAAAATGCCTCTAATAGCAAGACTATGGCCTTGAAATTAGGGTTTTCAGAAAATATATCGGTAAAAACTTGAGATTTGGGGTTTGAATAAAATCAAATAAACATAAAATCGGGTATGAAATACCCTAATATGATTAAAAACATACACAAACCATAAAAACCTAAACTTATACACAAAAAATAAAAAATATCATGAAAATCATGATTTTGTTAGTGTTTCGGGATCCTATGGGTACCCTGTTTTGCCATTTAACTCATCCAAGCATCAAATGAGATCCAAAATTAATAAAAATGGATATTTGCACTCCTTGTAACCCTAAAATTAATCTAAAAACATAAATATCAAATTTTGACATGATTTTAATACGAAATTTGCATAAAACCCTAAAGATTGCTATTTTTGCCCATGAGCACATACCTATTTCAGTGTCAGACCCAAATCAAGGGTCAAATCACCATTGAAATTCATTAAATTTTACAAAGAAATAATAGACAGAAAAACATAGATTATTCTTTTTACAGATCAGAAAAATCATCTCCGGTTAGGGAGATATTGTTTCGACAATCTATACTTGAATATAACAAATATAAAATCTATCAAAACAAGAACTTTCAGTTTCAAATACAGAGAAAAATAGCAAAACACATCAAAAATTTCTGAGATTTCAGCAGTGAATAACAAACATGTAGATAATAAACTTCCTTTTTACAGATCATGGATCAAATCTCTAGTTAGGGGGATACGATCAACACAAGTTGAATTAGAGTTTTAACAAAGCATAATGAGTTCTAAAAAGCTGACTTAACTTTCTGACAAAGGAAAAATAACAAACAGTGACAAAAAATTATGAAAATTTTATAGTAAATAATAGACTCCAATACGAAGCTACTGCAATTTACGTATTCTAAATGGGATCTTGGATGACAAAAATAACACAACTGCAAGTTGTACTTGAACATAAATAATAATTTTAATCAACATGAATCATGATTTGACTTTATATTTTTCTAACAAGGTTCCTGAATGCCAAAACCTCTGATATTTTTATAGGGACTCACTGACATATCCATAAACTATATATAAAAAAATTAGAAATTTCTAACAGAGTTTCAGATATGAAATAACATATTTTCTACAGATCTAAAATCAGAATATACGAAAATCTAATAAAACACTAAAAAGAACATGATTTAATAATGAAAAACAATAAAAAATACCTAAACAGCAAAACCAAATTTAATTTAATGTTGGAACATGTAAAACAATCCTTATTATGATAATAAAATAAAATAAAATATAGGGAATCCTATGAACACCCCAAATTTTTCAAAATTTTATAAAAATTTCCTTTTTACCCCTAGCCCCCATTTTCTAAGTAAATTGAGTCAATTTCAATCTAAATTCTAGTTATTTCTCAAATTCACTGAAATTTAAATCCATTTTATATATCTGACTCAATTTTGGATCTGGATCTAGTATCAAAATCCAATTTGAGCCTCGTTATCCAATTTTTAACCAAATTTACAAAAATACCAAAAAATAATTTCTGAAAGGCTCAGACAGTTCATCCGGTATCTTTTTGGATCCACTGCTCTGTATTTCTCGATTTGAGGTCCAAAACTGGAATGTTTCCTCAAAACTCGGATCTAAACCCGTTTTCTGAAGAAATTTCCAAAAAATCAAACCCGAATTCTTAGAAAACCCTTCTTTTGTAAATATTTTAAAATTTTGCAAAATTAGTTTAAAATCATTTAGTTTTCAGAGTTTTATTTCAAAAACACAAAAAAATATAGAAAACACAAAGAAAAGAACAAAAAAATCAAAATGGAAAACGAAAACACGAAAAAATGGTTGAGAAGCGCCTTTTATAAAAGTTTTTAGTGCAAACCCTTTTTAGAAATTTTTTTTATAAAAGAACCACTTTCCTGATTGTTCTTAAAACTTCTCGGACTTCTTTTGAAAAATCCCTCAACAACCTTTTGTTATAAGAAGAGTCGTGAGGGGGGGGGGGGAGGTCGAAGAGATTGTGTTTCACCCCAACACCCTTCTTCATCTGCATCTGATCTCCTTCACCCCTCCTGATCGCCTTCTTCTCCTGCTCTTCTCTTCCTTCTATCTTCCTCTCTGATCGAGCGAAGGAAATTTGAATCTCTGCAGAGCTATAAGCAAGTAAAAACGCTTCTCCATCCCTTTCGATTTTCTGCAAAAGTTCTTTTCTCTTTATTGCGTTTCCTTTTTTTTTAGATCTTATCTTCTGTTCTTCTCTTCTCTTTCCCTCTTATAAGGCATTAAGGGTGAGATCGATCTGCATATAGCAAGATCGACCCATCCACCTCTACATTAACAGAATTTTTTTTTGATTCTGACATTTTTCTCTTTTCTGCAATTTGTTTCAGAATCCCCTTTTAGTTTTTCCATCATTTTTTTAATGTGTTTTTCGGTCTCTACATAGATAATGTCCTATTTTGAGGTTATGGTATCATTGTCATTTTCCTTTTCTTTATTCTGCAACATATTTCATTTGATTGATCTTTTAATGTCGAATTTATGGCATCAACATTTTCTTTTCGGCATAACATTCTGAATCATCCACTATACTGCTTTTTAATCCGATTATTGGATGTCCTTCACAAAATTTTTGTATCTTATTAATTTCTTATATATTGGCACATTTTTTTAATACCACAATGCCCTCGGTTTCCTAAGATCGGAGGTCGGTTTGATCTTATATAGTGGCACACCAACGAGATTGGGCTAAAGAAGGCCGATCCCCTCTTCATTCAGTGAATTTTAAGCTATGGCAACATCATTTGCATTCCTTGATTTAGCAATTCGTCTCCCTTTTTCTGTATATACATCGTGTTTTTGCCTTTGTTTTCCTTTCACTTGTTATTCCATATCACATCATTTACTTTTACCCTTTTAGTTTATTTTACTTTTTTCAGCATTAATCCCACGCATGCCATCAACCGTGACCCCATTCATTGGTCCCCTCTGTAAACACCCCAAATTTTCCTCACTCATTCTCAAACAATCCTCCTTGTTCAGTGCCAACCCTGTTAGGTCAGTGTAGGAGTCAAACCCCGAGTCAGTTTCAGAAAAGCACCATTTTACCCATTTTCATTAGGAAAATTACCATTTTACCCCTAGGTCATCCCGGACCCCAGTCAGTCGGAGTCAACCAAGCTCATTGGTCAGTTCAAGACAGTTAGAATATCAGTCATCTCAAGCTCATCTGAGCTCACAATGAACAGACCATTTTCATTTCTGACCATTCCTGCCAAAATGGGATCATTTCTTAAAAAATGAGCTCATTTCTCACTCGAATCCAAGCCAATTGTCTCAAAGTCAGTCATTCCCAGTCAGTCATGTTCCCCAGAGTCTAACTTGAGCTCACCAGAAGTTCAAGTGCTCCAATTTCAGTTCAAAACCATTTCCAAGTGTCTAGGAGCCCATTTTAGTCCATTTCAGATCTTTCAGCTGAAATTGAGCCGAGTTCAGTCAGTTGAGTTAGTGTTTGAGACTTGATTTTAGTTCATCTCAGTATTACTGACTTTTGTTTTAGCTCAAACCCAGTTCAGGTTCGTAATTCACTTCATTCCAATGACCATTCCATACCATTTCTCTAAAAATGGCAGCTTTTCTTGAAAATTCAGTTGGAAAGGTCAGTTGAGTCAGTGTTTGTTGAGTTCATTTGAGTTCTGAAACTCTAAAACCCAGCTCAATCCAGTTCATTTCAGTTGAATACAGCTCAAACCCTAATTTTCAACGTTACTCTAGCTTGGCAGAGCTCGAAAATCATTTCTTCAACCATTTTTGCAAATTTTGTCAATTTTAACACTTTTTGAACTGGTACAAGTGTCAATCGGGGTCTAACATCCAAAATTCTTCATTCAGGGTTAGCATTTTGCATAGCATTTCATGTCATTTCTCATCATTTCATATCATTTCTCAGCATTTCATAACATTTCATCACATTTCATTTCATTTTCGAAGTCCAGAACTCCAGCTTTATAAATTTCAATCCAGATTGAGTTTTAAAAGTTTTCAGAAATCAATTTCAAACCTCAGGTTTCCAAAATTGACATTTTCACCCCAGGAGTCTAAATTTGGAAATATTTTCTCAAGAAAAATAATCTGGATTTCTTTCAAAATCAAATTTTCAAATTTTACACTGGATTTGCTTCGCAACGGGGTATTGAACTTCAAAATCCGAGCTCATTTAAAAAACTACCAAAAATAGCTCGTTTTGTCTAAAAATAGATTTGGAAGCATTTTCTCAAGAAAAACAATCTGGATTTCTTTCAAAATTATATTTTTAAATTCTACATTGGATTTGCTTCGCAACGGGGTATTGAACTTCAAAATCCGAGCTCATTTCAAAAACTACCAAAAATAGCTCGTTTTGTCTAAAAATAGATTTGGAAGCATTTTCTCAAGAAAAACAATCTGGATTTCTTTCAAAATTATATTTTTAAATTCTACATTGGATTTGCTTCGCAACGGGGTATTGAACTTCAAAATCCGAGCTCGTTTAAAAAACTGCCAAAAATAGCTCGTTTCGTCTAGAAACTTTCTAAAAAGACTATTTTACCCCTCTAATCGTCAAAATGAATTTCAAATGTGGAATTTGGACCCGCTCTGAGATGGCCCATTCATTTACTTTTCTATTTTATATAAAAAAAAATGCTTCTTTTTATTTGTTTATTTTTGTTTTTATTGATTTTTATTTTTTTTTTATTTTTATTTTTTTTTTTAGAAAGGAGGTGGGACCCACAAGGTGGTCACCCAAGCCTCCAGCCCCACTTTCCATTTTCTCATTTTTTTTCTTTCCCTTTTCCTTTTTCCCTCCTTTTCTTTCTTTCCTTTCTTTTTCCCTTTTCTTTCTTTTTCTTCTTCTTCCCTTTCTTTTCTTCTTCCCTTCCCTTCCTTCCTTTCCCTTCTCCAGCCCATTCACGTACACTCTTTCCCTCTCTTTTCATTAACCCCTAAAAACCCTAAGTTGAGGCGGAATAAAGACCTAAGTTAAAAGAGACCAAAAAAGAAAAGAAGGAAAAAAAGCCATACGGCTGCCTCCTAACCCATCTCTCTCTCTCTCTCTCTCTCTCTCTCTCTCTCTATCTCTCTCTCTCTCTCTCATTGCAGCAACACAGCCACCAGCTTTGACAGCCACCATCAACCTTCAACCTTTGTGCTCTCCAAGGCAGCTTCCCCTTTGAAGCCTCCATTCTTTCAAGCTCCAGCCGGCGGCCCTTTGAAGCCTCCATCCCTTCAAGCTCCAGCCCCATCGTTGCAGCCACTTCTTGGTCCAGCCAGCAGCTTTGGTGAAGCTTTCCCTTTGGTGACAGTAGCAGCCACCTCCGAATCACCTACTTCAACTCCCCTAGCCATCTCCAAACACTGCAGCTAATCCAAGGTAAGTCTGCATCCCTCCTACTTTATTAAATTTTCTCTAAAAATCCCATTGAATTTCCTTTATAAGCATGTATATTATATATCAATGCTAGGTACGTGAGATGATCCATCCAGAAGATGGATCGGATCTCTCATGTTAGTAGCCAAAATATAGCATAGTTGATATCCCCTGATTATTTTTATTTTGTTAGAGTTTTTTTTTTTTATATATATCTTACATTCACTTCATTTATCTAAGTTGGCTTTATCAATTTGTCAATAGTTATTTTGCAAGTTTAGTTCTAAGCATCCTTCACAATTGTTATTTCATGCATGATTTTTAACCTTTAAATTCCGAAATTTTTATGTTAAATAGAGATGCTAGTTACCAATATTTTGCCAAAATTCTGAGTCAATTCGGGTTTTATAACCCCATAAAAAAAATAAAACACTGGATCGGGTTTTTGAACCCTCCCGAATTTCCAATTTCTGCTTTAGCAGAAAAGAACCTCCGACACCACCCTTGTGGGAGATTCGGATTGCTCTACAAAAATCACAGTTGATTCATGATTGAATCTACTAATTATATGGAAATTTTGAGCTTTTTCCAATAAGTTTTGACCTCTGTCAAAAATCGGATTTCCCAGACCCCTGGGAAAATTTTGATTTTCCTGTGTCAGGGTACAGACATACCCTAATACATCGAGTCTGTTCAATCTATAGCCTGTCTGCAAAAACTTTAAACATAAAAGTTTTTCCTAACATAATGTTCTGAAATTTCCCAAAATTTGGGAATTTTTGGATTTGTTTCATTATTTTTCCCGGACTTTATCTTTCTGTCTAACAGATTCCAATGTCCAGAAATTCCAGAGATTTAGGTCTCTGATAACAGTGTGGCCTTTTCCAAACCGTAACCCGAATCCCAATGGTGTCAAAATATCAATTCTTTACCTATGTGTCAGGGACTTTTTCCCACAATTTCAAAAATTTTCCCATCTGATTACTAATTTTCCCACATTTTCTACCAAAACCTGTCTGTTTCCTTCATTTATTAGAGTCGCCGGATTCCGATCCGACTTGCCGGAGTGGCACAGCTCCGACCATAGGTCAAAACCAGAAAGTGTAAAAGCAAAAAATTCTTTCCTTACTGTCCTTTGTCACTCCATAAAATTTGGGAAATTTTTATGGAAGTTTGATATCCTAAATCCCCTTTAGAATCAATATTTTAGGCAAAAATCATGAAATTTAGGGTTTTTATTTGAATTTCCATATTTAAAAATATAAAAAAATTAGATTTTCGAGCTTCATTCTGTTTTTAGGGTTATTTTAGGTGTCCATGCCAAATTTGGTTTAATTCCAAGTTCATTTGCTCCATGTGTTAGTTTATCTTTAAATTCAGAAGCGAAAATCAAGCGAAAATCAGGTTAAATTCGATATTTTATGATATTTTCGCCATTTTAGGGTTTTATCATGTACATAAGCATGTAGAATCATATTAGGGTTAATTTTAATCTCCTTTGCATTTCATATTTTTCAATTTTGCAAAAATTATTTCAGAAAACCCTGGTTTCAAGGCCATAGTCTTGTTATTGGGGGTATTTTGGTCATTTTGACCTAAATTTCGAAATTTCAATTTCTAATTCTCCCAAAATTTCATGCATATCATCATATTTCATCATATTATGTTTGATTTATTTCATTTGATTTTCAAATTTCCAAAATTTACAAAAATTCTTTCAGAAAACCCTGATTTCAAGGTCATCAGGGGTATTTTGGTCATTTTGACCCCAATTTCGAATTTTCAAGTTTATTTTCAAAATTTATTCATTATTTCTCATGTTTATATCAAAGGGGGTATGATTTTGGGTTTATATCTGAATAATGTCCGACAATTTCCTATATTTTCAGATAAATTCAGAAAAACCTACATTTTTGTGCTAACCTTGTTTTCTAGTTTTGCAGGAACATTCAAGAAGAAGACTTAGATTTTATTTTTTTTATTTCAATTCAATGTAATCTCAAATGTAATAATTTGGAATAAGAGTTACATTTCTGCTTAGAATAGGACTGCATTGCATATAGTTTAATTTATGCAAATTTCAATATTTGATGTATGATTCATGTGCATTTATTTCAAATCCACTATGGTTTACACGAATGGCACGTGCACAAGCTTTTATGGAGTTTATAAACTCGGTGGGATTCGTATTTATGGCCATAGTCAAAATACGAAGAAAACCAAGATTTATGATCTTTATATCAGCCACATTCAGCCTACACTCTTAGGCTAACTTCAAAAAGGCACTGCATTTTTCAAAGTTTCAAAAGGATTTCCCAATTCCTGAATGAAATTCCCTTTTCAAATTCATACTCATTCACTCATATCATTCAAATTGCATTATTTTCAAACTCATTTTCCAATTTCAATTTCAGAAAATTCAGTTTTCTCAAGAATTTCCAAGTTTTTCTCAGGATCTGATTTTATCAAAATCCTAAGTTTTCAAATGACAATTCAAAGCATTTCCCAAGTTCAAATCAAGATTTTCCTATGTATTAAAATTCTCAAATTTCAAAATCCCAAGTTTTCAATAATCGATTTTCTCAGATTTCCTATTTTCCTGACAACCCAGTTTCCTGAGAATCCATCTTTCATTTCAAAAGTCCTTTTCCAATGAATTTCTTATATTTTTTTTTTTTTCAGAATTCCTAAATCCATTTTCTCATAAAAGCAATTCCAAATTTCAAAATCGATTTTTCAAAGTTCAAGTCTTCCTGAGAATTCATTTTCCAATCCATTTTCTGATTTCCAATGAAATTTAATGATTTTCCCAGGAATTCCAATTTCAAGTACTTTTCCAATCATTTTTCCAAATGCATTTCAATTTTCCAAAGCAAACATCATAGTTTCTCAAACTTGCATTTTTTTAAAAATTTCATAGCACAAGCCTGATTCTTTGTGCATTCTAGGAAAAATAGAGCATAATTTAGATATTTGAGTCAAGTTAAAGCACATAATTGGTCCTTGGTTCAATTACCCCTGGTAAAGGCGCCAGGAACGGTTGAACCTCGTACCGACAGGCGGATCCCATTCCACGGAATTTTCCCGCAAATTTTAAAAACGGAGGCGAGTAAATTTTCAAAATCATTTTCAAAACTTTGGTCGAGTTTGACTCGCAAATTCGTTTCTCTCTCGCAAGGGAGGGGAAAAATTTTTGCGATGATAACAGGTTTGGCGACCGAGATGGGACCTGTCCTCGCCTGATCAATTATGTGCTTTAACTTAGCCCAATTGTCAAAATTATGTTCTATGAAATGTCAGCTTTAATTTCTGATATCATGTGAACCTAGGAGCCTAGACTTGAACCCAGCTGACATGGATTGCATATAGACTAGGCATGGTTTGGTAGGACCATATTGAGGAGAATTATGCATGCTCACTTAGACTTAGGTCTGAAATACAACACTCCTCAATCTAGGACTTGTATGAAAACAATGTTTGCTTCTTCAAAAGTTTTCAAAATTCTATCTCTTTAGGACTTAGAGCCCTCTGTTTGCCTGCATGTGATCATATTTCAAAAACCACCCCACCTATGTCTACCCGGTCTTCACGTTGCTGGGCTCTCTTCCAGAACCATAGTTCGGGACAGAGCCTCACAACTGGGCCACTTATTTGGGCTAACGCCCCCCTGCCACGTACCAAGGGCCATAGTCCAACGTATATCGGCAGGCGCTCAAGGATGTTGGGAAAACACAAGCCTAGACCCGGAGATGAGTTTTATGCCACGTACATCGAGCCTCGGCTCGAGTATATCGGCATAGCATGATTGGACACAGTTGATCTAAGCCTAGAGTCAGGATTAGGGTCCTAAAGCTCTTTCAAAATCAATGCATTTAGAGTTGGCTGCCTAGGGATTGCTGTATGTGCATAATTGTTTGTAATTGAATATATGATATTCATTTTCGCCTTATTTTCTCATATTTTTCCCAAGTTTTCCAAAATACCAAACAATTTTCCAAAATACCTCATTTTTCATTTTTTATGAAATATCTCCTTTTTCTCAAAAACCCTGGACGATTTTTCTAAATTATCCACCTTTTCCTTCAAAACTCCAGGAAATCTTCCATTCTTTCGTTCCACTGGACTTCGAATTTCCAGCTTTCATTTTATCCTGCCTGCAATTTTCAAATTTCTTATATTTTTCTAAAGTCTAATTCCAGTCTTCTTGTCTTTCAGTCCAATGGCATCCAGTCAGCTCGATTCTGTTTTTCCTGAGGGTCACATCTCCTATGAGGTGCGACAAAGTCTTCCTGAGCATCGATCTCTTAGCACCGGACCCTTCTTCCCCCGGTGGTACTATGTCTGGTTCAAAAATTTCTCTCGTATGTTTCCGGACCACTTGAGCGATTGTGGGTTGGAATTGGCATCTGCAGTGGGAAAGTTGACAGTCAACAGCAATCTGATTCATGCACTGGCGGAGCGGTGGAATCCGCGCACTTGCACATTCTGGTTCCCGTGGGGCGAGATGACAATACTGATGGATGAATTCTCAGAGATTATGGGACTGCCTGAGCCAGCCGGTCAGCCTGGAGATCCGTTAGAGCAGCAGTTTCTGATCAATGTCAAGGGTCTGGACCCCAAAGATGCCGTAGCTCGCATGACAGGGCGCAAGTCTTGGCCACTGATTGAAGAAAATGGGAATGAATACGTGAGTCTGATCGAGATCTACCGACAGTATGGAGAATTCGCAGAAGTCAGCTTGTTGTCCAGGACAGCTCGAGAGAGAATTCAGCATGCGATGGTTTTGTGTACTATGGGACTTGCTTTCTTTCCAGATGGACAAAATTATGTGGATGTCAGAATAGTTCAACTTTTGAGAAGATGGGGAAGTCGACAGACCAGCCGTCTCTCGATAGCCATGGCCGCGCTTGCTTTTTCTATACAGAGGACTGACCCGCTTCACACTTGGAGAGTCCATCTTAGTCGAGGGATGTACTTATGCTCTTCAATCTTGGTTCCTTCAGCATGTACCAACCAGAGCTAGTTCATTCAGATACAACGGTAAGGAGCTCCTTCCAGTTGCACGGTACCGATTCCTGATCGACTATCTGCAGGAAGAAGAAGTGGTGTGAGACTATTTTGATCGAGAATTATCGCCTCCCAGATACACCTATGCATATGGCAAGAGATTCAAGTTGCTTGGTCCATTCTTCTGTGCTTACTATCATCCGGAGCGGTGTGTTCGACAGTTTTCTCAGAGACAGAAGCACATAGAGATGCGGCTGCTATCTGGAGTCGTGCCAGAGTTCGACCTTACATCAGCACAGTGGTCCGGAGCATACCATTCTGCCAGATATGGCTGGGACTCTTTTGTTACTCTTCCGCTTTTTCCCGGTCCTCGTGTCTCTGCTAGTTATAAAGAGTGGTGGCAAATTGTCTGTCCGCCCCCTCTTTCTCAAGTTTATTATTGATGCAATCATGTTTTCTTTCAATAAATAAAATTCTTGCAAATTCTTCAATTTTTGGTTTGACGACCTCGCCTAGGTAACAAGGCTTAATTTTCAGTTGTTTATTTTCTTTGCAAAGGAATGACAACGCAATTGTCGTAATCCCAGCGACGACTCAATCCCTAGTAATGGGATATTCTTTCAAATTGTCTACCAAAATTCTCAGCGAATATTTTCTTCCAATCAAAATCTCTCTCAAAAGCCTAACCATCGATTTTGCTCTGCAGAGAGCCTTCGTGACAGTCAATGGTTCAAACAAGGTCAGGGAAGAAGACTGCACCAGTCGAGGGAATCGCATATTCGACAGCTTCAGACGAAGAAATGGATTCCCCGCGCTCAGGCAAAAATCAGGGGCAACAGGTTGAGGATGACATTGATCCTCAAATGTATGTCATGTTTAAGAAGATGATGACTAAGATGCTGGCAGAACAAGCTGAAGCCAGTACAGAGAAAGCACAGGTGAAGCAAAAGACAAAAGGCCGGGCAGTCAAGAAAGCCTTGAAGATATCCAAGAAGCCTGCTCAGCATGTTGATGCAACTGATGAAGAGGAATCAGTGGAAGATTCAGATGAAGAGTTTGAGACCCATCAGGCATTCCGCAAGTCTACCCAGGGGCAGGGGTCAGCCCACAAATTCAAAGAGCAATCTCTCAATGACTCTAACCAGCCGCAGTTCAAAGATGTGGTCAGAATGCTTCGAGACCTGCAGGCCCGTGACAAGGGCAAGAAAGTCTTCACCAGCGAAGACTTCTATGATGGTTTGGATGGGGACGACAATCTCGAGAATCTCCCCAGAAAGTTTATCAAATTCGATGGTTCTGGCGATCCTAAAGCTCATCTCGCCATGTTCTTCGCTGAATGCTCCAGATTCAAACGAGACAATCGTGCACTTTTCCTATGTTTCCCTCGCAGTCTGGAGGGAACCGCAGCTAAATGGTACTCGGAGCATGTGAATCCAATTGAGTTGAAGGAATTTGACAAAGTGGTAAACATGTTCATTGAGCGATTTCTCTTCAATGCTGAGGCACTTCCCACCCTCAGCCATATTTGCGGCCTTAAACAGAGAGAAAATGAGAAGGCCAGAGATTTTATCCACCGATGGAGGTCAGCTTGCAACAAGATGAGGGACCCCATATCAGAGGGACATGCTTTGTCCCTAATTCTGAGTAACTTCTCACAGCCTCTAAGAGGTCTCATCTCTACTGCACCATCAAGGACATTCATTGAACTGACAGAACGAGCTGAATGGCTCGAGTTGAGCATGGAAAATGGTTTCTACGAAGGCTTCACTTTCACCAAGAACAACGGCCAGAATGAGCAGAAGAAGAAAACTCACTTCACTCATTCTGTCAGAAATAATAATTGGAACCACTATAAGGGGCAGAACAAAGATTTCTGTTATGGGGCAGGAAGTTCCAACAAGAATGATCAGAAAGGCAAATCAGTGCCTCAATACAATAAGCCACTTCAATTAGAACAGGGACCGAAGCCCCGAGAAAAAGTAAAGCATGAAGGGTGGAGTTATGACAGGAAATTCACTCCACTAGACCAATCCCTCGAGACTGTGCTCGAGTATATGTTGACCAAGGAGATGGTCAAACTGCCTAGGTTGGTTGATCCCCCTATTCCCATGGGGAAATTCAAAGATCAATTTTGTAAATTTCACAGAACAGTGGGGCACAATACTGAGAACTGCTTCGTTCTCAAAAATATTGTTCAGGATCTCATCGACAAGAATCTTCTGGTAGAGGGTGCCGAAGATGAAAATATGGATATTCTAAAGAAACCCTTTCCCCATCATTCTACGGCGGTCGTCTCTGAACAGCCTTTTCAGCTGCAGGAGCATATTAGGCCATGCTCTAAAAGTGATATGCAAATCCAACATCAGGTCCTTGTACTGCAGCAAACTGAGTCCAAAGCTCAGAAAATAGATCTCATTGCAGCTTTTGGTAAAATGA